>NC_060077.1:92237578-92362578 GCF_922984935.1 Meles meles | reverse complement strand
AGGAATAGTATGCAGCCATAAAAATGAGCGAAGTCTTGCCAACTTTGACAATGTGGATGGATGTTAGGGGTGTTCCATTACGTGAAATGAGTGAGACAGAAGAAAATAAATAATGTATGATTTCACTCATCTCTGGAACCTATAAAACAAAATAAAACAAAAACAAATTCACAGATGCAGAGACCACATGTGGTGACCAGAGGGAAGGGGCTTGGAGCAGGGTGAAAAGGGAGAAGGGAGTCACTGTCCGGTAACGGGCGGTCACTAGATGCAAAGGGGTAATCATCGCTCTGCAGTATATACACAGGTCAAATTATAAACTTGTACATCTTAAACTTATATCATATATACCATTTTCCCTCAAAGGGGAAATAAAAGCATAAGGAAAAAATCTGTGGCAAAACTGGCTACTGAACTATTGTAGAAAGAACTGCTAAAATTCTGAGCACCATGACACGACAATGGCATTCACAGTACTGAAGTAATTCTGACAGGAACTACTTTTCCAGTGCTGTGACAGCAACAGATGAGTAGTAACTTCCATAAAAAGGTTTCCGATGTCTTAGTTTATATCTAATAGCTAAATGCAACTTGACTTTTTTTTAAAGTCTGTAGAGGATAACAAGGAACTATCCGTGGAGATATGACGGATGATGCCGCAACCAGCTGAGTTCGCGGGTCTCCAGCGTGTTCCACGTGCAGGACGATCTCGTCGTCAGTCCCAGCCTGAAATGCACTCCCACACCTTCCCTTCTGCTCCGCGAAAAAAAACACATCTTTGTTCAGTTGATATACCCTTTCATCGTGTAATATTCTCAAGAAAAATTGTGCTTTATACTTTATATCCCAGCAAATGCTAACAATGATACCATCATCGAAACAAAGTGAGCCTATAATTTCTCTAAATAGCATCACTATAAAAGTTTTACAGCAATATGCTTCAGACTAAAAACAAACATGCCTTGTTCATTTAAACAAATACACTCAGACTCTTCTATTTTTTGTATCTTCTATTTCATGAATAAGTACCTTAAAAGGGGGGGAGGATTACATTTCATAAATACACTAAGTTGTACCTAATTTGCCAGCGGTTACTAAGATTAAAAGTGCTGAGAAGCTATTAAGCATTATATGCAATGCTATCAAGAGATCAGCCATGAAAGAGCATAGCTTTACCAAAGAACCACGGAATCATAGTTCTTTTTCACCAAAGAAGGATGCAAGGAAATCTGTAACATTTGTGGACACACAGACCTCTTCTGAATTGTCAAAATTTTGAACAACCAGATGATCTAGTGCCAAGTCTCTCCGAAACCATTTTCACATCTGTGAAACGTAAACGTTCCTTTTAAAATCCAATATTCTACTATTCCACAACAAGCTAATTCTGCAACAAGATACCTGGTGTTAGGAGAAATTAAATGTAGCAAACCACTGACATCTGCAAGGCATATGAACTGAGACCTTCAGAAAGCCCTACAGAATATACTGTCCTCCATGAAAGCTGGCAAATTATTAAAAAAAAAATTAAGTGACCCCTTTAGTATCTTCCAGATTCTCTAAATACAGCCCAAATTCATCAATAAAGCTATGAATCCTTCCAATAAGGAAAAGAAATGAACTCTACACTTAATTCAGAATGCCATTTCTGTAGGACATCAACCTAAGTCCCCACGACCAAAACGATGAGGGAGGACGGCGTCCGACAGGAGACGTGCGGGAGGGCACGGACACAACACGCCAAGCCGTGAGCAGTGGCCACGCTGGCGCCCAGCAGAGCACTCCAACCTTCCGGCTGCGCACAGAGGGCCGAGGGCACGGGGCGGCATCTGTGAGAGCGCCACGGTGAAGCAGCGCATGGCCGGGTGCGACGGAAGCCATCTTCCACTGACATGCACGATGTCCATCCCCGGGTCCAAGCACCTCCACGTCCCAGGACAGAGCTCGGACACTGCCGGAGCCTCAGCAGGACTCCGAGCAAGCGAGCTCGGGCAGGGCTGCCTGGAAGCCCGCTGTCATCGGTACAGGGACCGTCCCTGAGGGACATGAGCTGGCTTCAGGAACCTTCTCCAGGAAGCTCTGCGCTCCAAAGAAACCGCTTCCTGACAACACGGTGGACAGAGGGTCCCTCCACTGTAAGCTCACACCACAGAAAGGAAGATACTTCCTAAGATTTCCAAATCAAACCTTTCTCGTATAAAAGTGAATTAAACAGCGATATGAATTAACAGTTCACGCTGGTATTTCAGACAAACTTGTAAAGACCAATGATTTTCTAACTAATGACGATTTTGTTGCAAGTCTGATGTCTCCCCTTACTAGCACTACCAGTAAGAGAGCCGTCTGTCCAGCGTTCGGTAAGATTTTCTCCTTCCCTCAGCGGAGCACTTCTTTCCCGGGCCGCAGGACCGGGTACAAGTCTTTAGCACTATGTCCGCTTTGTTGTGCAGAAGTCACATGACTGGGGGGCATCTCAATGTGGGAAATGATGGTCTTACTACAGAGACCTCAAGGCACAAAACTGGACCAAAGCTAACCTGTGGTGACGGCAGGTGCACTGCGGGCGCCACCTCAGCCGGTTTATGCATTCAACGATCTAACGGGCATCTGCGGATTCACCACCAAAGCGGAGAAGAATGTTACATTCCAGATTTTAATTTATCCCGACCTCGTACTTCCAGCTGTGAATGATTACTTTCTTAAATTTTCTTCTCATTCTTTCCTTATTTTCAACATCAGCTCCCAGCAGTGGAACCCACTTGATGAAGCCGCTCTGGCTGTAAGCACTTCCCCAGTGGCACCAGGGGCAGGTGACAGGAAGAGCACAGCGGAACCAGCCTGGGCCAAGCTGGGTGTCTGAGGCTGGAGCAGCGGCCTGACTTAGCAGCTCTGACTCAGTGGCCTTGGAGCCCATCCGCTTTGAAGCAGAATGTCCAGGGGAACTGAAATAATGTCTGCTCACTGAGGCATCAACAATATTATGAATGCTAACGCTGTAAAAGTTAATAGCCTGCAGGACAAGTAAGAGCTCCGTGTGTATAAAGACACATCTTCTTTACTCAGCTGAGGAGCCCACAGCTTTTCCGACATGCAGAGAAGATGCCCCATCGTGGATGGGGTGGGTCATTGGGACCCTCTTCCAAGTTCAAATGGAGCAGCCCTGCTTTTTCATTTGCTATTACAAGGCTATGTTCCATGTACTTTTTTTTTTCTGTTTAAGCAAAAAAGAAAACTCAAAAATTCACTGAAGCTTTGAAGTACATTCAGAAACCATAATAAGTACTAATAACAAGACAATAAACATTGGGGTAATTATTTTGTTAAAATTTTTCCTCATCTTCAAAATCTGGTAATCATATAAACAATATATTTTCTAAAAAGCCAAACCATAAATTTTTAAAACCTTGATATCCAGCAATAAGTCTGCCACTTCCTATTTGCTCATATACAACATACCCATATGACTTAATTATAAATATCAAACGAGACAAAGACATTTTAAATGCTATGAGAATAGAAAATTATTAGTTGTAATTAACATGCAAAACATACAGATTTAATTTAAATAAAAACTTTCATAGTATGTTCTGCTGAACCTGTTTCCCATAATCATTTGCTGAAGCAGCTTAGCATGGAAAAAGGGGTACACATATTATTTAAACATTAGCAACTGAAAGCATTTCATACTGCTCGACCAGGAGTTCATGCTCATTTCGGCACAGCCCCGAGGACTGTGCCATGCTCGGCACCACAGAAGACTGCAAGGCCACGGTGACTCAGAAGGCGGCACTGACCTCGCTACACTAAGAGGCAGGACCGTCTACAGGCACAGAGAACTCTGTCATTCTGCAATCCCTGTTTCATGGTGTGACCATCGATCACATATTAGCCAACAAAGAAAAACTCCATCTTAAAAAAGAAAAATTTCTGTGAAGACTTTAGTGTCTTATATCTAACCATAGTCACTGAGTGTCAATCACCCTGGGAAACGAACAGAGAAAGAAAGCCACCAACCATCCCTCAAGAAACTATCCGCTGTGGAAGTAGGGCATATACCACCTATTTTAAAAGGAAAACAACGGAAAATGTATTACGTAGCATAATGACCTCAGCGGGAGGAAGTGATTACAGAGAATGAAAATGTAGGGGAGGACTTGCAGTGAGACAAACTCTGGACCTTGTATGAAAGACCATACAGGCTGACCGACCCAGAGGACACAGAGCTGCGGCTGCCAGCCCAACGGGGTTGGGAACAGCACACGTGGTCTGCTCAGACTTTTCATGCTACCTTGGCCCAACTCCTCTATCACACGTACCACCGCAGGCCAGATCTAGAAAAGCACCCATGAAATAAGAAAGAACTGTAATTACATTAGAACTCGACAGAAATGACTCTTTCTCTGAAAAGCAGATCTCTGTACTGAGAACATACGCTAGAAACAACTGAAAAATTAGCTGGACTCCTATGAAAGTTCTAATATTTGAGTTTTCTCAACCTAAGCGTTAATATACTTGACTGAATCTTAGGAGGTGCTAACATTTTAGAAGCCTCAAACAACATCACAGTTCTTCTGAAAGGGAATAAAAGATTGGCCAAAATCAAAGACAGTGCTTCGAAAGAACACAGGATTACTACAGGACCAATATGTCTCATGGAGCACATCATGTTTGCTTGTCTTCTCCCGTCAGCACTCAGGCTGGGAGAGCCAAAACACGAGTGGAGATACCCTTTGTTTTAAGCTCACAACTGATTATACAAGTGACCCCAGGACCAAGAAATGGAGGGAAAGATCTTAGAGAGTAACCTATGTGAACCCTTGATTTCTCCTGTGAGAGTTCTGTAAAGAAATGTAAACACCCCGTTTCTCATCTGTTAAGATGATCGATCACATTTGCTTTGATCCAACTTTATAAAAATTACTTCAGAAATGTTATAAGTTTCCTGAAAATTCCTCAGGAAAATTTTTAATCTTGGACTTTTATAAGCAACTACCAAGACATCGTGAATATAAAGAACCTCTCACAGAAAGTCAGTACTGTATAATGAAACTGTATAAAAGTTGGTAATTAAGCATAATTGAAGGCTGCAGTGAACATATAGGCCTTTGTTCTTTTTAATTCTGGCACTGACTGGAAATTAAAGATAAGAGCTTAAGGCATATTTTAGTCAGAGTCCAGATGTATAAGCCCCAGTGTTCTAAAAGTAATTTAAGTGAAATAAAAGAAGAGAATAGCCAAAAATATTCTAGATGCCTGCCAGGGAAAAACACCTATGTTCTGAACATTTAACATATTTGATTGGTTGTATGTGGAATCACTTATCTGTTGACCTTAAAAAAGGTTAAAATAGAAGATATTCTTAGATCCAAGAACTGACTGAATTCCTAAAGCATAGCAAAAACACAAAAATGAAACAAAAATGCTTAAAAATTAATTCATCACAATAAACAATACATGCAAGAGAAATCCGAACATTCACACTAAAGAAGGTACAGACAGTTCACATCAGCACAGGATTCGGCTGTCTTATTTCTCATTTCTATACGGGAGTAAGAGGAGGCACAGATTAAAGCAGATGTCGTAATAAAGACCATCAGTACTAACCCATACATCTCTGGGCTGATAACTCACTGAACTAGTACAGGATGACATAATTATAATGTATGCAGTATTATTACAGTCTTCTGGGTTTCTTTTTTTGGGAGCCAGAGTGGGGGGGGGGGGTAGAGGAATTCCTAACCATACACATGTCTACCCTTTACCCACCGATGTTCTGCAGGCGGACGATGAAAAACAAGATCAATCAAGATGGAAGGAGAGGGAAAGGGACTGCTTCAGCACCGGGGCCTGGGGCCGAGCCTGGAAACAGAGAACAACTGGACCAGTGAGCAGGAGAGACACGACGCGCTCTGAGTGCACACGGCGGAGGGCTGGGGAACCACGGGAGCAAGAAAAGAAGAAAATGGGTGATGGAGTTGAGAAAAGAACGTGTCTAACAGGCTAACTTGCAGGGGGCTCTGCAGCACAATTCAGCAGCAGGACGCTGGGGCTGGAGAGAGGGAAGGGTTCCGGCAGCAAGCCAGGGACAGGAGACAGCGCTCGGCAGTACCCGTCTCCGTGACGATGCTAACCCACTTGCCCACAGTCTCTCTCTGGGGCCCGAACTCCACACTGACGGATGCATAATTCCAAGAACTCTGACTTCCCGGGCTTCCTCTGACGGACAGAGTCGAAGCCAACTGCCACTCTACTCGACGTTCTTTTCAGCCTGAGTCCAGTCCAGTTTCCCAGGCTCATCCTCTCTCTCTCCATAATCCCTGAGCAGTATATGAGTTCTGTCTTTAGAGGAGGTTGGTCATTGTATAGGTGTCCGTAACGTGTAGAAAGAAAGGGAAGAGCTACACAGCAATGCAAAGGCGAGTTTTAGGGGACGAAACAATCGTGCACAAGGGTTCTTATGGGGATTACTGATAAAGGCATCTCATTGGTTCATGGGCTCATTCTTGCAGTAAACATCTACTGCCTCCGCTGCTACTGTGCCCGCATCTAGATGGTGCTGCTGCAGGATGGCACGGCCTCTGCCGTCGCGCCGCAGACCTGGGGTGCTGGGAGGCGTGTCAAGACAGAGAGAGAAGACACACATAAAGGCAGAAGAGAATTCTGTTAGGTATGAGGCTCTGATGAAAAGACAGTCTGGTGCTATTTTAGGATGGATGGTCCAGAAAGTCCTTTTGCAGGGCTGCATTTTAATTGTGATCTGGAGTTAGAGCCTTCCCAGCAGAACACGGTCAGGGGCCCTCCGTGAGGTGTGCACGAGCCTGTCATGTTCTCCTCCCATGTGCCTGGAGTGACCCAGGGCGCAGGATTGGGGAAAAGCCGTGTAAGGGGAAGAAGCAAAGATCCACACACTGTGCATTGTCTAGGACACGGTCACCAGTCCGAGCATAATACTCGTGTTTTTAAATGCCCAAGAATTAAATACAGAGACGAATGGTCAATAACATGCTGGCTTAAAATTAAAGAATAAAGTTTAGAAAGAGTAAAAAACAATCCTACATTTCTGTAACATGTGTGTGTGTGTGTGTGTGTGTGTGTGTGTGTGTACACGTATATCTAAAACATTAACATTTACAATGCCTCTGCTGCCAACATGAGAATTTCCATTAAAGTAGGAAATACTGCATTCGATCAGCATAAGGGTGATGCCCCAAGAGCAGCACTCACTTCTGACGCAGCTAGAGAGGATGCCCTGGTAGGAAATGAAGGCAACCCCCCTTCTTTCCCCATGGAGGACGTGCTAGCTATGTCTGCTCAGCAAACCTGAGCTGCAAGTAGTCTTCAAAATCAATCATCCTGAGAGACAAAAAGCACCATGTGCAGCAGGACAAGGAAGTACGCTATGTTTTCATACCACAAAGCAGGACAACTTTTAAAAAGTCCCGTAACAGGACTTCACGCCACTAAACACACTGCCCCAAACCAAACAGCTGAAGGCATGTGCGCTCACAAACACTGACCTCACTTCACAACAACTCCCATCGTGAAACTTGCCCTGAATGATGGGAGCGCTGATTTATGGGAGGTGGTTACAACATATTGCTTACATAAAATGGGAATTTGTCCTAAGGGAAAAAATGATGAGACCCGAAGTAACAGTAGTAAATAAAGTGTGTACCATGAAGCCCACTGTCTAGAGATGGACTATAATTCTGACACTGAGCTTCCCAGCAGTAAACATAAAGAGGAAAATTCAATTATCTATGGGATTTGCTGGTATATAAGACCAAAACAAGTTGTTTCAGAAAGGTACATCCTCTCCTCGAACTAAGACCAGAAATAAACTGGCCATATTTTCATGAGTAGCAACCTGAGAACTAACTTAATAAAGATAGGAGTTTTATAAGGTTACTCCTTCAAACATCCTTAAATGTAAGTCACTACACAAAACCGAAGACGTCCATTTTACTGGAGGGAGAAAACACAAGCAAGGCAGGAGGGAAAGGGGCTTTCTGGCCACAGAGCTGCCCGATGGGCAGCGGGGCAGGAAGGGAAGGGAAGGAATACGCATTCAGGACCGTCAGCAATCGGACAGATGTGCGGAATCCCGACCCTCCACGGAGCTTCTGAGTGCCTCAGCGGAACCAGGCAAAGGCATCAGCCCTAGATGAGCTCTTTCCACCCCTTGCGGGATGAGCCACAGGAATTATCTCCAATCAGGTCCAAATACCTCCCCAGAAAGTAAGCTGCAAACTTCAACCAGCAATGAAGATCGGAGAACCCCACCTTCTAGACCACTGACACCTCTGTTAACTTCCACCAGGAAAATTCATCAAGTCAGAGTTAGAAAATACCCATTTCAGTAAGAAAACATGTGTCATGAAGCAACCATAGAACATCTAAAATTACCCATTTAATTGAGAAATATTTCCCAGATACTGGCAAGATATCTTTCATGGAAAATATATACTTATCTCCGTATGTACCTTAATAAACTGTCAGCTTAAGTCGTTAAAATATAAAAGGAAATTTCTAAAAATAATAAATATCCCTGGCTTTACATGAATTGAAGTGACTTCTATCTTTCCACGTAGAAATGATACTTAGCAGTGCTCTATGTCTGTTCAGTCCTACTTGTGCACAGGAAAGCCATGGCAAACGATCACAGGGTACTAATTCTACCCTAAATACTGTCTGCAGACAGAGAAATGGGGAAAGACAGAAGAAAGAGAGTTCTGAGCTCATGCATTACTAGGATATCAAAATATGACAACCTTCCATTCATCAAAATTCAGTAAGCCAAAATGGAAAGAAGATATGTTTTCCTCCATTTTGGCTTGAGAGAGTTTTTTCTGGTATAAATACACACACACACACACACACACACACACACACACACACACGCAGAGTCCCTAAATGCTTTATTCTTCCTAAATAAAAAAAGAAAACAAAAACAACAACAACAAAAAACAATCTGTCAAATAAACAAATAAATCTAAAAAGAAATAAAAATAAAAATAAAATAGGAAATACTTCAGAATGAACTTGCCAATTAATTGGAGTTTATTTATTCTTTTGGAATGTAAATCAAATGTGGCTATATTTAGTTCTTTATATTTAAGTGTACAAGACTTCTGAAATACAGTAGTGTACTTACTACCTTAAAATAAGTTCATGCAAATTTAGGGACCAAAAAAAAAGTTGTTCTTACACAAGCCATCACTTCAGGTGTTCATGAAGTCAAAACATATATATTTGAAATTATCTAGCTTTCTGTTGCTAATGACAGTCATGCTGACAAAATTTCCTGGTTGATCATAGTGCAAGTATATGAATTTATTTGTAATAAATTATCATTTTTGCATATATCAGTCAAAGCACAGGGCCTACATACTTGCAAACAGAACGCATTATTAATTTAATCGTCACAGCCTATTTGGCTGACTGCTATTACTATTTGCTATAATATGCAATGACTAAGAGGGGAGAATCAAATTTAAAACATAAAAAAGTAAGCTGATTATTTTGTCCTGGAGAAATTAAAATATAGCAAGCTTGCAAAATTATAGCCAAGGCATTAATGTTTTAAATAGGTAAGAAAAAAATGTTTGACTTAATTTAGAGAACACATATGCCCAAAAGTGACGGTTCAACATGCTGATAAAGAGTTTCTTTGTTTCCTAAAAGCATTAAAAGGCATCAATCCCCTTTCCGAGGCAGGGGGGAAGGTGGAATGGGAGCCCTTTGGCACTGACTCTGCCAGACGTGGCTACCTGAATACGACATGTCTACTGCCGGGGTCCAGGCCTTCTATTTCTGGGCAGTAAGACGAGGTATCCTAAACGAGAAGTGTTCTGAAACACAGAGGTCTTAATGGGAACAATTCAATGCAAGATGTCCAGTTGAGAGGCACTCGGCAGCCTGAACTGCGAGGGGCTCAGGACCCAGAAGACAGGGTACGTGCCTTCCCACCTGAGACGCCTTTCCCAACTTTGGAACCAAAATCGTGTCTAGGCCAGAGAAAAAGCTTACCGCGTCTCAAAGGGAAGAAGGACTTGCCTCTTGCCTCTGTGCGGCCTCCCTACAGATGCCAGGGGCTGAAATGAGTAGAAACAAGCAAACGGTCCTGGAGCACACAGAAAAGGTAATGGGAACTGAACAGTACACCTGGGGTCTTCGCTCTCCTGTCACAGGGGATGCCTACTGTATCTCAGCGCTTGGAGGAGAAAACTATGTATATGGTGATGAAGTTTCATTAGTATGAGAGGATATGAACACTTTTTTCACCTTTATTCATTCCTAGATGAAAAGCAAAATGACACATTTAAATTACAGCAGGGAGGTATTTTCTTTTTATTAATCATCTGATCTAGACTGTTTTCATTCAAAATTTATTTGGGGAACAAAATCCCTAAGTACCCAACTGTAAAGATTCTCAGTGTCAGATAATTAGTCCAAGGAAGGACAATGGGATTAGAGTCAGAAAAAATAACAATTCTAACATTCATTAATTATAAGACACTGAATAAATTATTGCAAATTCCTGAATCTCAGGCTTTAGATCAAAAAGCCTGGAATAATATCGCACTGTTAATAACATCACAGAGTGATTAACTGAGATAATGCATGTAAAAGCAACAAAATATAGTACTTAAAAATGTTTCCGCTTCCTTACACATTCATGAAACATAACTTAGACAAATCCCAAATCACAATGGAAGTAATATAGAATATGTTGAATTTCACGAATTATACATTCAGGATATGCCCAGCACATACAGTTTGGCTCAAATTCAATACAATGCCACAAAGAGAAGTCCCAGAAGTCAAAAGATAGAGAGTAGGCGTACGTGACACTCAACGCTCTGGCCCAGCAGTCACGTCCGAACCGGAACGCTGAAGAAAGCGACAGGCCTTCAACAGAAAAGTCAAGTCAAATGGCTTGTAAACACAGAAAACGTTGGTAAGAGCATTTTCAAGTTTTTAAAAAGGGAATTAAGCATTTACAAATAAGGCAGAGGATCTCGGAGGCCGTAGGCTGCAGACTGACGGAACGGACTGCATCATTCCCGGCATCTTAGAAAGGTATTAAAAGCCCAAAGTTTCTGGGAGTGTCTACAGAGTTTCAGGTACCATCGTAGAGAACTGGGGGGACTCGACTATGTCTCTGAAGGAGGGACAGAGGAATTTCCACCCGCTCTGAGTGAGCTGCACATCTTACAGACTCAGAAATTCTGGAAGCAGCCATACTCACCTGCCAGCTGACATTGCTTTACTTGTGCTCACCTAATATAAGTAAGTCTGTGTGATGAAGCTAATCATGATACAGCAGCAGGAAGCAAGCAAGCCTGGCACTTGAGGACATAATAATTGTAGTGTCATTTTTCATGACATGGCAACTACAGGATTATTCCGGGGATGACACAAGCTGCACTTCTTTTTTAGTACCAGCAATGCTTAATTCTACAGTAGGAATTGAAAAATACTGTTTAAAAACCTCAAAATAAAAAAGCAGGAAAAAATAGACAAAGTCTACTTTAACATTACTATTTTAGCTCATCCGAACACAGGGCAGAGGTCAATCCCCTCCTAAAAAACTTTTCTACTGTTTCAAGTTTATTTCACAATTTCACAGATCCAAAGGCCCTCAAACCTTTTCAAATATTTTTAGATCTGAATTTTAAAATTAAAATGACATTAAATTCTTGTAGAAGAATGGTATGAAATACGACATCCAACCACAGAGTACTGAAAATGCAAAACATGATAAACTGACTTGATATCAATTCGAGAACTCACATCGTTAAACAAAGCCTAAAATGCAAATATAATCATACTTGTTAAATTTTTTAAAATGAGCAAAAATTACCTTTCTTTCGGGGTGCCAACTCCATGCTTGCCTAGGAGATGCGTATTTAAGTGCTTCTTCATTACAAAAGCAACCCTAAAGAAAGAAAGAACAATAATTACAGAACTAAAACGTGACTCTGCTAAAAGTATGTCCACAAAGTACTTAACAGGCACTGAAATGCGAATGTAACATGAAATTGCACGCTACAGCAGCACTCCTGGTAAACAAGACGCTTGCCTACAGATCACATGTACTGTGATGCATGAAAACTAGAAGAAATAACCGTATTTAAATGAACTGGTTCATTGTCTTCCTCCGTGCGCGAACAGGGGCGGAAACAGTGACTGTACCTCAGTCACTGCCTTCCCCGTCTTTAGAGAGACAAAGTGATGCCCAACATTGTACTCCTCACTGCCCCTTAGTTGATCCCACACTTCAATCATGAAAGGAGTTTGGGAAAATGTCATTTTATTAAATATTTAAGGGACTGTAAAGAGAAAATAAATAGCCTCCATGAAGCTTCCTTGAAAACAGGGTAATAATTTGAAAAGAGGTTTTAAAAATGATGTAAGTGTCTAGTGTGTCTGTGGCACATGCAAAAAAAAAAAAAAAAAAAAGTACTTCAGCGCCAAGAAGATATCAATAAGTAAAACAAACAAAAAGTATTATCTGACACACTATCTTATTTTATACACAAATCAGCTTACTTAACTCAATTTTGAGGACATAAATACGAAATGGACAGGAATCAAAAGCCAGTACATGGAACACCAGTCTCCTTCTGAATACAGTACAACATCAATTTAATTGCATCGTGTGATTATGTAGAACAATTTAGATCTCATTCAGAGGCATCAAATGAAAATGGTTCTCTTGATACGCAAAAAAAAAAAAAAAAAATTTAATGTTATAACTTTCAGTGTAAAAGGGCTTGCAAACATTTTTGTTAATTATGTATTACAGCTGTCCTTCATAAAGTTAATTACCAATAGCTGAAAGGCAACAGAATCTATTTGCATATGTACATGAAAGGCATGACATATGCAAAAATATGATTTTAATTAGCATTCTATGATATGAAGGGCTACAAATCAAATTGGCATGTTATAAGATTCTTCACATTGAATACTGAATTCATCTGGACATGTTTGCAGAAACGGGCAACGTAAGGCTGTGAAGTACTATGGCCTTATAGAAGAGACATGCCAACTGCTAAGACTGGAAGAATTTCTAAAAAGATAAATGCCTCTTCTCCCCGCCATGTCTTGTCTATTCTGGTTCTTTTCCTATAATATTAGAGAACCTCAGTTTCGAGGCTAAAATAATATATTTGTAATTTTTAAGTGACTGTGAGTTCATTATTCAAATACTATATTTGTATATACTGAAAACGGCATTCATCCTTTTTTATATATTAGGTAATAACTATGGACAATACAGGCTTGACACTATAAATAACTGAGCACACTATCAATCATTAAAATGGAAAAAAAATTACATGTAAAGAATCAAACTGTGATGATATTAAAGGCTTAGCAAAAATAATAGTACAAGATATTCTTTGTTTCTGCTTGATTCGGACAAAATAAATAACATTTTTCATTTCCTTAAAAAAGAATGCAGTAATAACAACAGTCCATTTAAGTCATAACTTCCCTACTGTCCTCTATTTTCTTATAATTAAAAAAACATAAAGCTAATAGCAAAGAGCAAAGGTTAAGAGCCCAAAGTTGCAAAGCACAGCTTATTTACATGACTAAGTATAATTTAAGAGATGTGAGCTTAGAACCACAGGGCAGTTCCTGAAAGAAGAAACTTTTATTAATTAAAATGTGTAAGTTTTAAGAATTGAAACACAAATATTATGCTTCACGGGGAAACAAACTGAAGCACACAGAGAGGGAAAGCTTCTGCCTAATATAATTCTTAAATTGCCTGCTGAATGTCCATAGACTAAATATCTGGAGGAATAACAATCTTTTATTATAGGAAAACTTTATAATACTGAAATACAGCTCAATTATACTCAAATGCGAAATGTTCATTCATCCAAAATCTGATTTAAAGTAAGTATAAAGTCTTTAAATTTGAATACGTAAGTACAAGTAGCATCAAAGTCCCAAAGTCATCCTCAATTAAAAGATACAAGTCAAGCATGACTAAAATCATCTTACCAACCTATTTGAACAGAACATTGCGAGCAATCTGTGTTTACTGAATGCAGTCTACCTCTCACTGCCATCAACATAGTCTTGCTTTCACATTTTAACACGGTAATTGCTCTGGAAATTTGATCATCTATACATCACCAGAAGTAAGACAAAAAACGGTCCCAAATCTGAGAAGCTATACAACCGAAACTCCTGGCTCCTGGTGAACACTTATGCCTGTGTACTCACTGTGTTTCCGCACATTTACTGATCACTCATGGGTAAAATCAGACAGAGCTGTGCCTGCATGGGGCTTTCGTTCTGTACTATGCAGCTTCTGGAGGAGGCGGCAGGAAGCCCCCGGTGCCCCAGCAAGGACACCGCTGGAAACCCGGGCATGCGACTTGGACCCACTCCACAGCACAGTGACAAAACTAGAGTCCCTGCCTCAGAAAACGTGAAAACTGTGATGAAAACAAGAACAAAAAGTAAAACATCCAGCATCTTAAACACTGTGGTAAGTGGTAGGAGAAAAAAAACAAACCAACCAACCAAGAAGGAAGATCTGAAGGGTCAGGACGGAATCAGAATCTTACACCAGACAGTTCCGGAACGCGGTCTGTGCATGAAGGGGGCAAGGGGCCGGCCCAGGGACGGGGCGGGGAATAGCAGGCCACAGAAGGCAGGGCGGCCCTGACAGCTGTGGGGGAGCCTGTGAGCGGGGGCTGCTCTCCGAGGCAGAGGCGGCAGAAGGTTAGGGAGGACAGGGCAGGGTGGAGGGTGGAGGGGGAGCTACAACACCAGAGAGAGGAGAGGCATCCCAGGCCCAGGGTCTGACTCCCTGCCATGTGGCTCAGAGCAGCCAGAGGGACAGGACTGGGGTAGGGGATGAGTGGGGAGAACTCTCAGAGGGGTAACCAACAAGAGGCCAACCTCTGGTCTTGAGGTCAAGGGCAAGATCCATGTTAGAACATACTCTCTGAGGCTTTCCATCTACAAAGGCCCTACAATCTAAAGGAACACCTTGAAATAAAAAACTGTGCTTTTCTTTAAATATGATTGATTTCCAAGTACCTAGAATTGCCTAAAATAGCGTCACTTAAAATTGGTTTTGGTGTCAAAAGAGCAGCACAGTAGTAACATTTACATCCTAGTTAGAGATTTCTACTTTTCAGTACCAACATTTCATATTTTAACTTCTAATTTGAAACGAATTTCTCCTACACAATCGATGGATCTAATCAGAACCTCTTCCTTTAATCTCTAAGGTTTTATCACTACAGAATTATTTCCATTTGAGAGTCCTGAAAGATTATCTGGCTGATCTACTTAAGTAAATAAGAAACAATACACGATTACAGAGGAAGAGATGTGGAAAGCAACATGCGCCAAGCGCCACAGCACGTCAGCGTTCCCTCACTCACACGCCAGAGTCAGGGCATTCAGTGCAGGGCCACAAGTCAGCTTTGCACAGGCGGTTTCTCCAGAACTCAAGCCGAGGGGACAGGCAGCAGCAGTATGTTTGGGGGGTTTTGCTATGTTGTTACGTGTGTCCCTCGTCCCTCAGTGAAGGGCAGATGTTCCTCAAAGACCGGCCTGTGCGAGAGACCATCCAGCTACCTGCTGGATGATCAGGCCTTACAGGTCACAGGAAAGACAACTGCGTTGGATTGTAAGCAGCTACAACCCACAGGACAGCGCCGTGCGTTAAGGAGAACCTGTAAGACAGCTGAGCACAGGACGAAGCGGCGAGCGCGGGAACGGCCCTGCCGGCCCTTTCTGCGGGACGGGGCGCCCTCTCCCCAGCGCTCCCACCAGTCCCCTCCGCACCCAGGCCACACTTCCCCAACCGCTGGGCAGAAGGCAGGCTTCACCCACCCACTCTGGCACTCTGGCGAGTGCGCCAGACGACAACACAACTGACAGTTTTCAGTCACCGCTGACGAAACAGAAAATTGAAAAATTTTTTAAAAAAGAAAAAAAATAAATAAAACAGACAAGCAGCTGGGGTCGCAGGCAGGGCCTGGCCTAGAGTCAGACCCCAGCCACGGCCGGGGAGCGAGCCCGTGTGCTCTGGGGCCTCCCGCGCAGCAGCTCTAGGCAGGCACATCGAGCACGGGGACAGGTGGCCGAAAGGCGGCCGCAGCCTGGGGTCTCACTTTGGGAAGACTGAGCGCCTGGTCTGAGTCACCAGCCCCTGGGTGGAAAGGGCAGGAACACAGCACTTGACGGGAGCCTCATGAGAACTGAAGAAACGGCAGAAGCACAAGCCCATGTGGGAGCAGGTGAGGACGGCTGGTGAGCGAGGGCTGCTGCTCACCGCACTGTCCACAGGTGTGCTCCTCCGCGCACGTGTGCGTGCGACTGTGCGTGTCCGTGGAGATCTACAGATCGTGCAGTGACACAGTTCCATCGAGAAGAAAACCAGGACGTCAACTACAAGAGCCTCTGTTCCTCTGGGCCCGTTAGCACCTTCATCAACACACGCGAGCGGCTTTGAAGAGATTCCCGTCGACGGACGTGAGATGACCTCACAGCTCGAGTCGGACAAACCTGCTGCTTCAGACACAGACACCACCTATGTGACTGCGGCCTGAGACGAAACACGCACTCGCTCGGCCTCCTCTACACGCTATTTCCATCTGTTTATCTCCATCTCCAAAAAAGGCGGGGGAGGAGGGCCTCAGAAACGGAGCGACAAATAAGGAATGGAGTGGTCACCCACACCCCGATGGCCAAAACCCAAGGCCTGTGCGCCCTGTCCCGCTCCCTCCAGTCTCCTAAGGTGCATCCCTAACTCCACTGCAGCGCGTTCTGTCTCCACCGGAAGCTGCAGTTCGGAGGCATGCACGTTGGTTTTGGCGACACGAGTATTCAGTGGTCCGCGAGGTTGACGGAGAGCTGTGCACATCTCCCCTCCCTCTCTGGGACGTGGTGCTCACGAGCTGCTTTCCCCAGGGAAGCCTGCGGGCTCTGAGTCCTTTAACACAGGGCTGCCCCAGTCTGATTTGAGCCCTGCCCTCCATCCATTACCCTTTCGGTAACATCCCTATTAACATCCTGCAGAGTGATCCTCTGCGGAGCCCTCATCTGGAGGATGTCTGGCAAATGTGGAGAATCTGGATGAAATCTGAAGTTTTTGGCATGACTTGTAAGACCTTCATGATTTAGAACTCTGCTGGTTTTTTCTTTCTTAGCTCAAATTTGTACCTAATTCTCTAGCGGTCTGTCTCGGGGGTTATTTCGCTCCCCGCTGCATGTCCTGTTTCCTGGACCTAGGATCCGCACCCATTAACGGGTTTCACCATTCTGCTCCCAGGCCTGACCCGAACCTTGGAGAGGCTCCTCTTCTGCGCTCTCTCCTTACCATCTCACTGATGGCCGCAATGCCCTTGACCGTTGTTCGCTGCTCTCCTGTCTATTCTTTGCTTAGGCCTGAGTGCTATTGGCTTTTGGGGCCCCCGTGCTTATGGGTATGAAAACATATGAACCCCCGGATGCGTGTTGAACCGAACCCCTTAGAACTGCACCGTAGTTCCTCTAAGAAGGGCCTTCCTGAGCAGATGGGTAGTGTGCAAGGCAGGTTCTCTTCCTGCTAACGCGGTGCCCAACTTCAGAGAGGCTCTAGCCCGTGCGAATGAGTTACAATGTTGGCGGTAGTGTTTATGTCTTGAACCTCTAAGCCCACGGTGGGTGAGAGCTGAAAGTGGCAAAGATTTATAGAATGTTGAGAATGTGTGACTCACTGCACTCTGTACTGTGCGAACAACCATCGTGTTACCGTCATCACACCCTTATTAGGTAGGTACTACCATCACATTTGATATACGAGGAGACTGATGGCACTTCGTGAAATAACACGCATGAGCTTCCCCGCTGAATTCCTGCTAGACTGGTGACGGGCTGCAGGCATTACAGGTCCAGAGTCCTGTCTGAGCAGCCCCGCTATGGAGAAGTGAACGTCCATGGTGGGGTGCACCTTAGGAGACAGGAGGGAGTTGGACAGGGCGCACACCTTCTAAGGCAGGGGCCCCACCATCGGCCCTGGGGTCACACCCTAACTCCGCCACTGACCACGGGGGTGACCCAGCTCATCTCTTTCTGAATCACACTGAGCCTCTCCTTCCCGACGTGTAGTGTGGGGGCAATACTACTTGCCGCAGAAAGCTGTGAAAACGAGGTAACAAAGATGCACGATATAGTCCTGGGGCCCTTCCACGGCCATCGTTCAGTGACCAGGAGCTGGCACAGACCGAACACCGAGCACCGAACCAGGGCCTGAGCAGACTAAGAGGGACAAAATGCAGTCTCCGTATCCATGGGGTTTAAAATCCAGGTGGTGGAAACAGACTTCTCAAGAGGTCATATCAGCATGATCAGGAAGAAAGAAGACACAGATTTCAGATAGGGCTGAGGAGCATGAAAACTTCTCAGCGCCACAAATGGGAATCTGAGAAGTTTCCCTCTTGCTCTAAAATCAATACAGTGATCAACCAAAGCCATCTAATTTCAGGGCGCACAACATCAGGGAAGCTAAGCACCTTAGCTTTCATCACTGCACATATTTATAAGCAACATCCTAGGAACGCAGTAAACCCAGTAGGCCTGACCAAAAAAGCATACCCAGAATGTTAAGTAATGATTCTCCAAAGAACGATCACAGTCCGTTTCCCCAGGCAGGTTCTAGATATACAATAATATATTATCAATAATGTGATTTGACATTTGGAGCAAATGTCACTTGTCATTAAAAATATATACGGAAATTTTTGCCATTTTGCTTAATATGTCTTTTTTTATGATTAATAATTAGGTATTACCATTCTGAAAGTGACTGTAAATGAAGACTACTTTTATACTATAGTTTTACATGTTAATTTCAGTTTTTAGTGGGACAGTATAAAAGATAGATGACTTATAGATTTTCATATTGCTCTAAGTGTGTATTTCTCCTAATGACTCCACATCACAGGAGCAATGGCCCCTGAAAGATGTCCACATCCTAAACTCCAAAATCTGTTCAGATACAAGGCAAAGGGAAATAAAGGTGGCAAATGAAATTAAGGTTGCTAATCAGCTGACTTTTACAACAGAAAATTACCCTGGATCATGTAGGTGGACTCAGTGTAATCACAAGTATCCTTACAAGTGGAAGAGGTAGGCAGAAGAAAGGAGTCAGAGGAGATGGAACTAGAAAGCAGGGCCAGAGAGAGGCCTGCTGCTGCTGGCCCCGAACATGGACAAGCTGGACCATCAGCCAAGGAATGCAGGTGGCTTCTATTAGCTGACATGCGACCATCTTCTTCCCTAAAACCTTCTCCCAATGGCTTGAGTATTTATTAATGAATCTTACCCACCTTGATTATTATAATGAGGGTGGCAAAATGATAATGTTCTATCATTCCTCCTACATTTATCAGAAGGACACTCTTCTACAAAAGACTCCACTATTTACCCATGTCTCTCTGTCTCATGCTCTCTCCCTTGTTTGTTCCTTTCTACGAATTTTAAATTGACTCTTGGATTTTTACTTTTATGTCATATTTTATCATCAATTAGTGTAGTTAAGCCTTATTATTCTCAAACTGTCCCCAAATTGGTCAACGGAGACCCTTTAAAACTGTCTACTATGTCCTTTTGACATCACTCCTTAGTGCTTGAGCATTTCTTTATTTTCTAGCAGAAGATATTCTAAGCTCACCAGGCCCCTTCCCTGCTGCAGACCTGGGAATCAGCCCTAGTGTCTTATAGTAAGGGATGGTATTTACATAGCAAGATCCAAGTGCTAACTATGATGGCTGCTATTGGGATGTCACTGAATTGAAGCCCTTTCAGTGCACAAAGCTAGGAAATAAATGAATCAACACACAAACAAATAAATGTGGTATGCATGTTTGCTGGTGGCCAGGAGGAAACAGACACAGAGAATCGCAACTCTTAGTAATGAGTATTCATGACAATAATTGATTGCATCTTTTTATTATTCTATAACATTATGAAATAGGTTTTCAAGTGGCATACAAATACGTTTTTGTATTTAAAAAATCACATTTAAGATATAGAACCAAAGTTTCCTAGTCGAACGATTCTTTTTGTAAATCCTCCAAGCACACATGCACCGTTCACTACTACTGTCTTCAGTCTCTGCCAGCGCGCTTCTCGCACGGGTTCTAAACCGCCCTGAGCACTCCTGCTTCCCACGACGGGCAGCTCCTCTTCTTCCTCTTACCCTCAAAGGGTGACATTTTCATTCTTATTCCGGAGTTGTAATTCATTTCCTGGGTGTCATGCATAACGTCTTTGTGGATGCTCTAAAATCTCTGTCTGCACCCATGGCCTTTCCTGGGGCATTTTTTCTTCCCTGAATTGACAATACTTAAACCATGTCTGACCCTCAGTTATGATCTTCGCTCACCAATGGTCTCTCCAAAGTTCCCTAATTCTAGCACCTGTACCACCTTCCCAATTCAATAATCACATCCTCAGGTTCGTAAGTCATCAGCTGTTTCTCACAACTGTTCCCTAGCAAGACATTACATATTCTCTCTCTCTGGTATAATTGCACTAGAGCAAACCACTTTATTGGAATGTTGGGGCGTCAGGATGCTCTCCATTACAAGTCACCCCACAGACCACCATCACATAATCTTTCCATAAATAGGTTCATACTGCACCTCAGCTCATAAACATTGTGTGATTCCTTACTGAACTGAATAAAGCACAAAGCCTTAAGCAAGCAAATATTAGTCTTCAATGGTCACCTGAACCAGTTATTCCAATTTCTAGAATATACCCTTGAGAAAACATCTGAAAAAAAGGCAAAAAAGCTGCAATCCAACTAAAAAATAAAAATATCCTAAGTGCTCAGGAATAATCCCACGCTTACATGAGAATGCTATGCATCAGTAAAAAGAACAGAACGTTTTTCAAGGCATATTAGATTTAAAAAGACCAAAACATTACTTACAGTGTAATCCCATACTCTGACATATAAACAAACATATACGTAAACCAAATACAAGTCAAAGTCACTTAACGTGAGACTTACTTTTAGATTACTTATATGATTTGCTTCTCTACACTTGGTCAAATTTTTAGAAGTAAAAACTAGCACCCTGCCTTGCACCTTACGCGGCACACCCGTGTCCCATCAGTGCACCCTCACGACTGAAGGAGCAGAGCACAGCTGCCGCCGGCCTGGCCGGGGCCGGGAGCGACCGGGATTCCAGGAAGGGGAGTGCCTGTGACTTTTACAAGAAAATGTAAAATTCTTTTTACACAGAAGCTGAAGATGCAAATACAAAATTCACACCTCCCGACCTCAATGCAGAGGTCTTCCCGCCATTGAGCCCCTCCTGCCTGATGAAAGAGTCCACCTCACGGGAGACAGGCAAACAGAAAAAGGGGATGCTACAGACTCAAAGTATTCACAAATAAAATCAACAGTGTATTAAATACTGATCTAAATGAATAGGGCTCTTAACAAACTAATGAGTGAAAAAAATCAAGTAGTTGATGTAGGACAAAGGTTTTAGGTTTTTTTGTTGTTTTTTTTTAATTCACTGAGATGAGGAAAGTACTCACAATATTTAGAAGGAAAATATTTATCCTATGATGAAGATACAAACAAAAATTAATGACCTATAAAAGAGGTCAGATAAAAATAAATAAAATGCAACTGGTTAACAAGAGTAATTATGCTTAGAAATAAACACAAAGATGCTGAGCACTATTAAAACAATGGTTAACAGGGACAGAGTACATCAGTTTTATTCGAACAAAATCAAGATAAAATAGATAGTTTACTTTCCAAGTGTCAGAAATCAAGATCATGCTACGGTTGTTGTTAAAATGTGAAATGTGCTGCACAAAATAAAACAACATCTAAATGAAGTACGAAAACTTCATTCGCATAACACAGGAAATGATACCTGTTACATATCTCCCTAAATATACTTGTAAACAAGTCCCCATTTATATTGTTTTACACATGATTTCACATAAGAACATCTTCCATCCACTTCTCTGTCCTATTCATTAGCATATTAACTTAGATGAACACAGAAAAAACCTGGAGTTTCTCAAAGGAATTCAAATCTGTCCAAAACTTTACATGGAAAATAGAGGAAAAAATCTACAATCATACAAGATTGTTTACTGAAAAATTCAGAAGTTAATGGGTGTTAAGTGACACTTGAAAATTCCGCAAACTCTTTTACCAAATCATTAATTGTTACGCCAAACCAATTATGTCCTTCATGGCTTCTCAAGTATCTCAACACACCAAATGCCCTCTTGGTTTTATAATCATCGCACAGAACCCCAAACTTCCACATTTGGAATATACCCTTGTAATTGTACATAAATAAATTAAAACAAATTATCGACATCTCTAAATTTAAAATTACTGAGAACCCTTTAATACTCAAGTATAATTACTGGGGTGTGCAAGAGGGGCAGTCATTTGAGGTTGTGGGATCCAGCCCTAAGTCGGGTTCCACACTCAGTGTGGAGTCTGTTTCAGATTTTTTTTCTCCCTCTCCCCCCACCAGCACCCCTCCCCACTCACACGCTATTTAAAATGAATAAAAATCTTTTTAAAAAATTATAATTATTTTCCTGAAAAAACAAAACTTACAAAATTTTGGTTTATTCACAAAAACTCTAAGTGTCACACATCTCCTGAAAGTAAGAGTTCTGTGTGCAACAAAGAAGCAGTGAGCTCTCAAGACATAATGCAGCCTTAGCTACAGCAATCCGAACATTCCTCCAAGACGCTGCAAGGTAGTACACAAACTCACACGTGCGCACACATGGCCTTTCCCACGTTCCACAAGGGAGGAAGGACAGACACCCAGAGAGTCAGCACTCCTCCTTCTCAAGGGTTAATTGCACTGTCACTTAATAAGGGGTCCTATAAGAATATACTATTAGTATTGTCAGAATTATACATATTATACCTTTCCAAAGACCTTAATTACAGACTTCCCAATATTAACCACATTTTTTTAGTAATAAGATTTTATTTATTTGTCAGAGAGCCAGAGGGAGCACAAGCAAGAGGAGAGATAAGTAGAGGGAAAAGGAGGCTCCCTGCTGAGCAGGAAGCAGGACACAGAACTCCATCCCAGGACCCTGAGATCATGACCTGAGCCAAAGTCAGACACTTAAGGAAGTGAGCCACCCAGGCATCCTAACCACATTCTTAACAGTAAGGAGAGCAATCACCTATTAGGGTGTTTTTTTTTTATTTGTGGAGAGGGAAATTACCAAGCTCTGTTCTGAGTGCCTACATACAACTTATCCAATATGAGTTACCTACATACAACTTTCCAACCTAACTGTTTCACAAGCCATCTGACAATGATAACCTGCGGCACACGGACTGCAAGTCAACTCCCCCAAGGCTGCCCAGCCCGCGAGTGGCAGTCAGCACCAGACCTGGGCTATCTGAGGGAGGCCCACACGCTACCCAAGTGCGGAATCTTCAGCGCTGCTTCTCTCCGTCTTATAAACTATAATTCACTTATGATTCCTTATTTCATATGTCTGCTGCATTATTTTTTGACTTTTAACTAAAAATCCCCTACCAAAATAAGGAACTCAAAGATGAAGTGTATTTTATTTCCAACTTTATGAAACAACACAGAATATCAAAGAAAAAAAGTGCTGAAATTGAGAGTTAAAACCCTGGGCCTACTCTAGGCTCTGCGATGAAGACAGACATGGGCCCTGGCTCAGTTCATAGCAGTGACAGGCAGGACCAACTGACGCTACCATATCAACATTACTTAAAAGACTACAACTGTACTATTGATACACTATAGGATGAGGCCTGTCATAACCAGTGATGATAACTAGAAGGGAATCAGAACAAACAATGCTACATGGGTTCAGGATGGCTCTAGGGAAGGGAGGGGAGGGAAGGAGGGAGGAAGGAAAGAAGGCAGGTAGGCAGGCAAGCTGGCCGGCTGGGAAGACCGAGCACAAGCCACACTAATGAAAACTCTCCTGAAGATGTGAACAGGAACCCTTCGCCTGGAGCTACCTCAACTCTTCTGAAGGCGGCAAAACAAAACAGTAACCCTCTGTTACTGTCAGGTATCATCGTCGGACTGGAAAGTGTTAATAGGGCCAACAGAAATTAAAGAACACACAGTGCCCTGGGAGGCAGCACAGAACAAGGCTTGGGACACACACGTCCCGGGGCTGCGTCCGGCCAGGGCCTGACAGAGGAGAAGACCATCTCAGTCCTGGTGCTGAAGACTATGTGACAGGCAGTGTGGCCAGGGCTGACCGGAATGCCGGGAGCCCAGAGAGCCCTCAGCGCCTCTCCACTGACTTTAGAGCAATGAGGAAAAACAAGATCGCTCCCCAGAACGCAGCACACGCGCTCTGCGTTGCACTGGTTAACAAGACTCTCTGAGTCTCAGCCCCAATTTTCCAGGATAGGAAGACACGCTTCACAGGCCCATACAGGTATTAAAAATCACACACTAACACAGCTTACCATTTTGTTGGCAAGAGCACTGTGTGTCAAGCAGAGCAGTGAGTGTTTACGTGGATTCCTCAGATACGAAGCGTTACTGACCTCAATTTCCAAGAAAGAAGACTGGGGTATAATGGAACTACACCAGCAATGGTTAGAGGAAAACCTATCTATACATGGCAGATAGAAGCCTAAACTCAAGTATCTAGATATTGCAAAAAACATATTAAAGTCTCAATAAATGATTGCTATTAATAAATTAAGAGTCTCTTTTTACCTAAGCATATAATTCTGGTATCGTCCTTATTGATTAAATGTGCAGAAGCTATAATACATGAGTATGTTTATGTCAAGGAATAAAACACCAATCAATAAACCCCCAAACAAGGATTTCCACTTTTATATGTAATTTGTCTTCAAATTTCTTCCATGATATGTTATGTTAATCTATAACACAGTAACATGAAATGCAGTGGATATCAGTATGGGACTGGTGACCAGCCCTTCATTTCAATTGTGTCTGCAAAGGATGAATGGCCAAGTTCAAGGGAACCAGAAGACAGCAGACTCAAAGCTCCATCCGAGATCGCCTATTTCCCAAGACACACTCTTCGGTAACCTCCAGTAGAGAACCTGTCAGTACACAGTGCTGAGCTATCCAAGGCCACTATTTCCAAGACTCCGTAAAGGCACTCCTGATTTCACAGAAATCTGGGGGTAGAAGGTGCTTTCTAACTTATTGCTTTTAAAATAGTATTTGGTAAACAAGAATATTGAAGTTGGAATTTGTGTGAAAATTAATTGAAACTGGCCATGGATATTTGCTATGTATACAGGAAACCAACACATATTGGGCTATTTATAAATAAGAGCCCAAAGCTGAGATTTTAAAATGATACAATCTACTTTTGAACTAATTTGGCATGAACACACCATTATGAGATAGATTCGTACAGACAAGGGGTAATCTGTATCTTGTATCAAGGTTTACATATAGTTAAGATAAATATCTTTTGTGGAACACAATTATGCAAAAAAATTAGAACACAATAGAAGACATTTAATAATAAAATTTTATAGAACAGAATTTAATCTTTCTTTAATGATTCAGTAGGCATATCAAAAACATGCAGTGCTTCAGGGAGATAATCATCATCATCAATTATGGCTGCATTGGAGAGATACAGAAGTGTCAATTAATAAGAGTTCTGGCTGAATTACTTCCCTTTAACAATTTATAATAAACTGAGTGAACCAACTGAAATAAGAAACACTCAAGAAATTTTATAATAATAATAAAGTCAGGATTATTTTCTTTCCCCTTTTAAATTCCCTTATCATCTAAAATAAGATGTGTTAAAGAAGTTATTTAAGTTATATATAGCAAGAGGAAGGTGAATAGAAGAAGAAAGAATATCCTCACAACAAAACAGGCTGCCCATCCCACTCAGGAAACAGGTAGACGCGTTGTTGGCCGTGGGCCGAACCGCGCAGCGCATCAGGCAGAAACAGAGCACTCCTTCTGTCTCTCAGCAGAGAGTAAGTGCACATGAATACGATGTGCACAAGTGCAAGGCCGGCAAGGGGAACGATGCCAGCACCCTGCACCAGGCCAACAGGGCTAGATCAAACCAAGTTCCCCAGAATTCCATTCCTGGGATGTATCCAGGTAGGAGAGGCCATAAGAGAAATTCTGGTAGCACATACAGAAGGCAGAGGTGAAGCAATGCTCCTTGTGTTGTAATCGACCTCCTGGGTCATCTGTCATAAAGCAACAACAAACGTCACTCTCCGTGACCTGGCAGTCCTCCGTCAGTTTCTCTGACTTTCGGACCAACAGGGTAAGTTTGGGCAACTAATGAAGAAAGTAGCTTTTGCATAAACCCATGTCTCTCGTCAGTGTCAAGGACTACGAAAACATCGAAGGGATTTGGTCTAGCTCATCAGCCCCAGTTTGTTTGTGGGTTCCCTTACTCAATACTCCCCCCACTTTGCATCCTTCTCACTTCCCTGCTGCCTACCTGCCCTATAGACAGATTTCAAGTACCAACATCGAATGCAATGAAACACCTTACAGAGACTGGTTGAAACTGACCCCACGGTTGTGTAAGGCCAAATCCCTGTAACAAATCACTTAGCTTTGTTCATACAACCACATACACTTACATATACATACACATGCAAACATACACACAGATGTGTGTGTAAACTGGAATGAATATATACATTCATAAACACACACGTATCGATACACGTGTGTACATATATCACTATTTCTAAATGCTGATTGATTCAGAATTCACCAAATGGAGTGACAGGGATTGACCCTTCACACCCGAAACCACCAAAAAAATAAACAACATATGTGCAATAATAATTTTTAGGACAAGGAACATCAGGCAAAGAAAGTGAACTCAGAGAGACAGTTCTCCGACAGTGGAACAGGGTGGGAAAATGTGGCTGGCGATGAGCAGACCCATGAGCAACAACTCATCAGATGAGCTGAGACAAACTGAGACGACATGACAACCAAGCAGCTGGAATTCACGGGAGAGAGTAACTGAGAGGAGAGACCTACACACACAGCAAGAACTCAAGATCAGCAGAGAGAGTGTAGGGAGCATGGACTTAGTTACCGATCAAGTTGCATGTCTGAAGAAACTTCACAATGGTGTGGTCAAGAAAAGACAGAAACATTAGAGGAAACAGTAGTCATCAGGGCTCATCCAGGGCCAGCCTTGAGAACCTGATGACCCACGCAAGGGGCGTGCAGAAAGGCCCACCTGGGCACTATTCCGATTCTGCACAAAAGTGATGCACAAAATATCAAACTTTTTCCAAATGAATTAACTACAACCCAGAACAAAGCTCAAGAATATTTACTAACATAAGAAATAAGTAAGAGCAACAAAGTAAAATTTACAATGTCCAGGAAAAAATGAAAAATTGCCAGTCTTACAAGAAGTGGGAAAATAAGACTCATAAAAATAAGGACAAAACTTAATCAACTCAATGCAGAACAGACAAGATATTAAAATCAGCACAAAAGGATATCAAAATACTCACTTATGATACATGCCAAAAGACCAATACCTTAAGTAGAAAGATGGAAGATAGAAAAAAGACCCAAAGCAAACATTTAGAGATTAAAAACTCTAAGAAACAAATTCACTTAAATGAAATTAATGATAGATTTACACACAAAATAGTGAGCCTGAAGAAATCAAAATTTAAAAAATTAAAATAACAGCACAGAAAGAAAATTTGTAAAACTGAAAACAGAGTTAGTTGTCAATTTCAAGTAACATAACTGGAATGCCCAAAACGCAGTGTGGGAGGAGGAGAGTAACTGAATAGTGGCCAAAAATTCCCCAAATTTGAGGAAAACGATGAACCCACAGACATAAAAAGCCCAATAAACTATAATTAAAGCAAAATATAAAGAAAACCAATGATGAAGAAAAAATCTTAAATGTAGACAGAGAAAAGAGAGACATTATGTCCACAGGACCAAAAATAAGAATGACGGCAGATTTATAGACACAATACAAGTGAGGAACAAAGACCAAAAGAAATGGCAATTATCTTCAGCTTATACTTTTCACCATTTATAAAAATTACCTCAAAATGAATTATAGGCCTAAATGTAAAACCTAAGACTATACCTCTTCTAGAAGAAAACACAAGAGAAAATCTTTGTGATCTTGAGAGAAAAGACTTCTTGGTTATTACAACAAAAAAGGACACACAAATGAACAAATAATATAAATTTAACAATATCAACATATAAAATTCTCCTTTAAAGAAAATAAAGTCACAGAGTAGCAGAAAATACCTGCATCACATATATTTGATAAAGGACTTATAGCTAGAAAATATTTTTTTTAAACCCTCAAACCTAAAAATGAGGAGGAAAAAATTTATTAAGGATAAAAGATTTCGATAGATTCTTCACCAAAGAAAAAAATGTGGATGACAAAAAAGCTCACTAAAGGATGCTCAACATCATCAGAGAAACGCAAACTAGAACCACAGTGAGACACCTCTACCTATCTAAAAGGAACGGCTAAAATTAACAAACTGACACCACCAAATGTTGGGCAAGCACATACAGCAACAGAACCGTAACTCACTCCTGATGGGAACATAAGCTGCTCCTACTACTCTGGGAAACACACACCTATAATAACCTCAAGCCAGTCCACTCGTAGGTACTGACCCAAGAAAAATCAAAGGCTTTTCCATACAAAAACTAGTATACAAATGGTCTTAACAGCATAATTTTAAATACCCAGAAACTGGACATAACTCAGACGGCCATCAGAAGGGAAACGGATAAATAACTGGATAAAGAAAAATGTTAATTCTACTCAGCAACAGAAAGAGATCACCCATCAATCCACAAAGCAACACTGAAGAAATATGAAAACAGCTCTGCTGACAAAAGGGCCTGGACAAGAGACGAAAACCTACCATTCTGCTCACACCGAGTTGTAGCAAATGCACACTGAGCACCAGTGGCTGGAAGCCCACTGCTGGGCGCCAGGGGGTGGGAGGGAGGGGCAAGAGTTAAGGGCTGCAGAGGAAAACAGGAAACTTCAGCAGTAGCGGAAAAGTCCATTATCTTTTTTGAGGTGCTCCTCGCATAGAAACAGACACGTGGGTTTATCTTCCAAAACTTATCAAATTGCGTATTTTAAATGCATTAAATGTTTTTTTTTTCCCTTTAGGTCATGTTAAAGATGACATTTTAAAAGAAGTGAATTTCATAAGATACATTCATGAACAAGTCAGAAAACATGAGTATTTCAGCCATTATGTACTCCTAAGAACCACATTTTTTACTGTTAGTCCTTCTCCTTCTCCCTTTCATTGCCTTTATGGTTCTCTGACTTGGAAACACTTGGGAGTTTTTAAGTCCCGGAGAACAAGGCAAACTGGTGCGGCGCACACGCAGCCACTCCTGGTTCAGCTACACCTCGAGACCTCAAGACAGAGGCTGTGCTGCCAGGACGCACAGCAGATATCCTACTGCAGGAACAACGGAGACAACGCCGGCAACTGCTAAGAAAAGCCTGAGGTTTAGGAACTGCAGCAAAAACTTAAAAAATACACACTATAAGTAAGCAGCTTCTGTGGTACTTCAAGAACTGGAACTGTCTCATATTATGATAAAGGAGAGCAATTCTAAACAAAGAGCAGCAATTTGAAGTTTGGAAAAGTTCTATACAAAAAAGAATATACACAGCACAATTTGATGAAAACATGGTTTTGGAGTTTCCTATTTTACTTAAGTATGATTTATATACTGGTGTATGATTTGTATATAGCAGGATTTGTAAAGGTATGTATCTGCAAATGTACGATGTGCAGATAGGTTAGAAACAACACAATTAACAAGAATGTAGTTAAGTTCAAGAAATGAATGTGAATTTTATAAAACCTTAAAATCACAATCACAAAAAGCACTCAGCTGCTTCCTGAAGTTACAAATAATACCAGTGGCAACCAGCCCGAACAGCAGAGGATGGGAAAGTGTACGATCTAAGTTTACAGGCTTGATATGTTACAGTCTGCATGACATTAAAGGGGGGAACATGTATTTGTGGGTGACAGAAGACATGTCAACACCATTGGCAAGCTCTTCCATGTAAGCACTCCTCAAAAACGTCTTTGTACAATGTAAATTTTATATCTGGTTGCATTCAAACCAATCAATAAATGATTTCTGAGAAAATCCTATGAACAAAAAACTGCTAAGGGGTATTGGAAAAGGCCAGAATAGGCTAAATATTCATGATCTAGAAGAAGGAAAAAATATATAACCACTTTACACAAGTAAAAAAAAAAAAAAAAGAAGAGGTAGCACAACATGTATGTTTTTATCATCCCATCGAACCTATCAACTTTACAATAAATAATTTATAATGCCTGATAATTATATTAATGTCCCAATATTAAATTAAGTTGATATAGAATATAACCTATTAAAATAAAAAAATTGAAAAGTTCAATATACCACTCTAATAAATGTCAACTAAAATAAAGAGAAAATAATTTAAAGGGCTCCTGGGTGGCTCAGTTGGCTAAGCATCTGCTTTGGGTTCAGGTCATGACCTCAGGGTCCTGGGACCGAATATCCTGTCGTGTCCAGCTCACTGCTGGGCAGGAAGGCTGCTTCTCCCTCTGCCCCTCCCCCAGCTTCAGGCGCATGTGCCCTAGCTTTCTCTCTCTCTCTCTTTCAAAAAAGTAAAATCTTTAAAATGAGAGGGAAAATCATTTAAAATCATTTCTATTTCAACACAAATAATTGGGTAGTAATGTACTGAAGGGCCTAATGAAGTTTTCAGAAGCTTCCGAATACACATACAATCACCAAATGATTTGAGAGACTTCCAGAAAGGTAAAGACCTCCAAATATCTTCTCCCTAAAAGCAATGAGGATATGGGAAAATTCAACTTTTTAAGAACTTTTTAAGAACTCTGAAAGTTAATCTAACACACTATAAGGAATGTATATTCATGAAAATGCCTGGATATTGTTGAGGAGAGTGAGTTCTGTGGTGCTTTAACTGGTCCCAGTCCCATGCCCATCACCACAGAGCCCTGAGGCCCTTGCAAAGCAAGAGAATCACAACTATGATAGCCATGAACAAACCCTGCAGCCTAGCAGCCATGAGAGGGTAAATAGGTTTAGAATTCACCAAAAGCCCAATTATCAGAGATGTTCCACTAACTGACAAGATCTATTCTCAGGGCTTGTCTTTACTGGACCTGACTCAGAACCCAGTCTTTGTAAGGAATGCATAGCCTGAGCAAATTTCGGGGGAGAGGGGACAGAGGGAAAATGCAGTACCAACATGTTTAAGATCACAGTCGCTTGAGAGTGATACCATTTGACACTACCAAGATGTTAACCAATACAACCTCTTTAAGAGGAAAAACTGCAGGATGAAATATACATAGGGAGCTTGGAAAAACTCGCACACATTCCTCACATGTAAAGGACATACACATTAACAGGACTGAGTGTAGGCCAGGGAAAGGCCTGAGAAGGTACTATTACTACCTCTCATCTCTGGCTAACACGAAACCTTTCCATAAGCACAGGCAGAAGTCAAGTCAGAGCGGACACCTGCCTGCTGGTGCACGGAAAACATCCCACAACGGAAGAGAGCCCCCTGACAAACGCTGGGAGAACTACTGATGAAGGCATTTAAGGAGACCTCTGTCTGACCAGCAAGGTGACTCCGGAATCCCTTCAATGGCCACACATGACAAAGAGTACATATGTTAAAAATTAGTTTAGCAAAGTCACTGAAGGATCAGTAACAAAAAAAAACAACAACAACAAACCCTGAGGAAGGGGGTCTGACTTCCAGAGTGGTCCCATTACACTATTTAAAACGCCTCGTTACAAGGGCGCCTGGGTGGCTCACTGGGTTAAGCCTCTGTCTTCAGTTCAGTTCATGGTCTCAGGGTCGTGGGATCGAGCCCCGCATCAGGCGCTCTGTTCAGCGGGAAGCCTACCTCCCCCTCTCTCTCTGCATGCCTCTCCACCTACTTGTGATCTCTCTCTCTGTGTGTCAAATAAATAAATAAAATCTTAAAATAAATAAAATAAATAAATAAAAATGAATAAAATAAAGTAAAATGTCTAGTTAGCAACCAACATATACATAAAAATGAAGATATGCAAAGTAACAAAAAAAATACTATATAAATTGAAGGGAAAAAACAGTCAACAGAAAATATTTCTAGGAAATCCCAGATGATGGAGTTTTTAGACAAAGAGTAAATCAACTAATATTAATATATACAATGAAAGGGGGAACTGGGTGGCACAGTCAGTTAAGCATCCAACTCTTGATTTCAGCTCAGGTCATGATCTCAGGGTTGTGAGATCAAGCCCCACATCAACATGGAGTCTGCTTCAGATTCTCTCACCCTTTCCCTCTGCCCCTCCTGCTCATGCTCTCTCTCTCAAATAATAAATAAATCTTGAAAAAAATCAATAAAAAATAAAAATATGCATACAAATAAAGGGAAGAGGATTATGACTCATCAAACACATCAAAAAAGAGAATATTAAATACACACACACATATACATACATACATACAACAGTAGACAGAGTAACTGAATGAAAGATTCACCACAGGGGTTGAATAACAGATATGAACTGGAGAAGATCATTTTCAGTGAACATCGAGAAGGTGAACACAAAGTAGAGGAGGAAGAGAAGGAGGAACAGGAGAAGAAGAAGGGAGAGGGGAAAAGGGGAGGGAGGAAGAAAGAGGAAAAACCTCCAAGAACCATAGGGCACCATCAAATGTACCAAAATATTCATGGTAGGATTTCTAAAAGAAAGAGCAAGAAAGGAACAGGGAAAAAATTCAAGGAATAATGGCTAGAAACTTTACCAATGATCAGTCTGCACATCCAAGAACCTCAACAAACACCAACTAGGATAAATTCAAAGAAACCCATACCTAGACACAACAGAGCCAAACAGAAGGAAAGGATCCAGAAAACAGTAAAAGAAAGGCTGGTGTTCCATTTCAAGGTATGCTCAGTACGACTGTCAGCAGACTTCACACTGGAAACTATCTAATTCAGAAGGCAGTGGGATAACATATTCAAAGTACAGGAAAAAGAAAATGAATGTCAACAAAGAATTCTGTATCAGCAAAAAAATATAAATAAAAAAAGAAGAAAATAAAGATATATCCAGATTAACAAAAGCAAAAGAATTCACCATTAGCAGAACTGTACCATAATTTTAAAGGTACTACCTCAGGCTGAAATTAAAGAACAGTAAACAGAAATTCAATTCCATATGAAGAAATGAAAACCACTGGTAAAGATAACTGCAAAGACCAATAACAGAGAGTACACATACTTCTTTTTATAGTTCTTTTTTCTCTTTGATTAAAAGACAGCTGCATAAAGCAATAATTATAAATCTGTATTTATCAACACACAAGCATAAAAATGTAATCGGTATGAAAGTAACACAATGTAGGGAGAAGGAAATGAAGCTATATAGGAGCAAAGCATTAGTACAGTATCAAAATGAAGTCTGTAGTCATTCAAGCTAGATGTTGAAATATTAATTGTCATCCCCAGGTAATAATTACATATATGATACATTATACTACATAATAATATAATTAATTATAACAATGTAATTAATATAGTCATAATTAACATCTATGTCCTTATGTGTGTGTACACATACATACGCATTACATGTATATATAAATCAAAAAAGCAACTTTAAAAGGTAAACAAAATACATAACACAAAGTAGTAACGGTGAAACAAAAGAACAAAAATCAAATAAGGACATGTGAAATCAAACAGCAAAATGGCAGATGTTGGCTGTATCGTACCAGTGATCACATGAAATGTAAGTGGGCAATGATCCAACCAAAAGGCAGAGACTGACAAAACAGGTTTTCGTAACATGATCCAGCTATATCTTCTCAAAACCGACAAACATTAAGTTCAAAGATTCGAATGGGTTGAAAGCAGAAGGACAGAAAAAATACACCATGTGCTCATTAACCTAAAGGGATTGCAACAGTTATTCTACTAACCAGACAAAACAAAGTTTAACACACTGATTGTCACTGGAGATCAGAAAAGGATGTTTTAGGCTGAAAAGGTCAATCCATCAGTAAGGCAGGATTATTATAAACATTTAAGGCCCTAACCGCAGAGCCCTGAACTACATCAAGTGAAAACTGAAAGAACTGAAGGCAAAGAAGAAAAATTCAGAAATATGAGTTGAGGACATTACATCCCATTTTCAATAATGAAAACAATTAGGTAGAGGATAAAAAGGGAAAAGAGAAAACTCAAGAAAATACATAAATTAACCAGAACAAATGTCCATAATAACATGTCACATAAAAACAATCCCAAGTGTAAACCGCACACACCCCAGGAGTGGCCGTATGTTAGGACATAAAACAAGGCTCCATACTTCTGCCAGGAATGAAATCAAACACAGAGTACTTTTATTTCCTTTATCCACATGTAATGACACTAGAATTCTATAAAAAGGGAAATTCGGGAAATTAACAAGTGGAAATTAAATACTAGTAAGTAAATAATGGATCCTTAGAATAAATAACAAAATAAACTTGAAAACACTTTGAGATGAATGGAAACAAAAACAGAACATACCAAAAGTTACGGGAAATAGCTAAAGCAGTAGGGAGAGAAAAATTTATAGGTCTAAACATCTGTATTTCAAAAGAAGAAAGTCTCAAGTCAACAACCTAACTATTCATGTTAAGAAAGTTTAAAAAAAAAAAAGGCAAAAAAAAAAAGAAAACCAACCCAATACAAGCAGACAGAAGAAAATAAAAACAAGAGCATAAATAATGAAATAGAAAAATAGCCAAAATCAAAAGTTAGTTCTTTGAAAAGATCATCAAAACTGACAAACTGTTAGTTCAAACAATGGGGAGGGGTAAGAAAGGCTCAAATGATTAGGTTAGGAATGAAAAGGGGAACATTACTATTGATCTTACACAGGAAAAGGGAATAAAAAGAAATACCATGAACAAATGTGTGCCATCAAATCAGACACACTAGCTGAAATGGACAAACCCTAGAAAGAACAAACATGGGACGCTGGGAAAAAGAAATTAAAAGTAATCCAAATAGACCCATCACTACAAGTAAAGAAACTGACTTACTTATTTAAAAAAATCTGGACAAGGAAAGTTCAGGTTTCGATGATTCCACCAGTGAATTCTATCAAACATTTAAAAAAGAATTAGAACAAATCCTATACAACTCCTCCAAAAACAGAAAAGGAATTTACTCAAACACTTACCAACAGAATCTGTGAGGCCAGTATGACTCTGATACGAAAGTAAGACGAAGACATAATTCTTTCTGAACATGAAAGAATTACTTTCAACAAAATACTAACAAACTGAAAACCAGCAATGGGTGGAAATTAAGTATGTTTACCAAAAAGGATTTATAGGAGAATGCAAGTTTGGCTCAACAGACAGAAATCAATAAATATAATATATAGTATTAACAGAATAAATCAACAAACCACACGACCCCAGGGCTGGGTTATCTGGCTATGCCGGAGAGAAGAAAAATGCTCAGAGAATGACAGAGACACATCTAAAGAACACAGAAGACAACAGCAACGGTCTTGCCTCTGTTGACCAATATGGAGTAACACGAGCACCACGTTAGGGATGGAAACGATTCCTATGAAATTAAAAAAAGAATCCAAATGTGCACAGGGGCACAAGCAAAAACAAACAAAATACACATAAACTTAAAAACTTCTTCCAACAAACGCAGGAGCAATGCCCATGTTACAAAACGCAATGAATGTGCTCTTCAAAGGTTCAAGTGTTGTCTTTCTTCTCTCAATAGACAGAGAGTTGATTATATATTAACAATATTTTACTTTACTTGATGAATTCTGGCCTCTGGTTTGCTTCAGAAAATTGCAATAGAGAGGCGACAGAATTTCATACTCATCTAATTTGTAGAGATGGGAATAAGAGGCTTTGTTTCTCCAATTCCTTATTCTCATACTACTTTAATTTTCTTTCCCTACAGTATTTAAGGAAAAAATAATGGTTTTTATTATTTGGACTTTTAATACCCCAATAAATATTAAGGCTTGTGCTTCCTGTGGTTGACTTTCAACCACAACAATCTGCTGAATGGTTCATGGAGCCACTTAAGATCACGACAGCACTACTCTTGACTTTTAAGTGAAAAGTCACCCGAAAAGAACAGTTCTACACTGCGCAGGACAGCACCGCCAGCACCACAGCTGCGAAACCGTCAGACATCCCCGCTTCGTGTCTTCGATTTCTCTCTCTGCGGGTGGACATTCTTCCCAAGGGATGGCAAGGATAGTAGGACGTCCGCCAGAAGGCACGGCAGTTAGTCCTCATCTACAAAGTACACACCTTCACACCAACAATATAGACCATGAGCAGAGACGGCACCGTGATCTCAAAAAGCTGGGGCAGACTGCTGGGATAGTGGCAGACGAAGGCCACAGTCAACAAGGACAGCTAAAGCAGTGCTTCCTGGTCAGGAAGGAGAGAGGGGCGGGAAGTGAGGTAGGATAAGGGAAGGGAAACGGAGGTAAGGTCGGCCAGGCTGCCCCGAGAGGCAGGAGAGATGTGCACGCACGGAGCCCGGATATGCTGATGGCGGCGGTGTAGAATATTCCGCGAAGGAAAACTGACTGAGATGGAAGCTATTTTGCATGGTACAGTGGCGATGGCTAACAAATGAGGGTACTGCGGGCTGCCTGTTAGTCCCCTGCCTCATCTGCCACCCCTAATGACAGCAGCCACCTGCTGTTTTATTGTCACAGCTGGAGCCAGTTCACACGCCTTGGTGCTGAGCTCTGCCCATGAGCACCACGCTCTCTCCTCGCCTCATTACTTTGATGAACTTTTTATGGCCAGCACCCATGAAGACCTCGTCTAGGACTCCGCGACACGGGCCGGCTTCAGGGAGCACTTCCCGGTACGCGAGGGATAATACACGGTGACACCAGGGCTTCTGTGTCTGTCAGCTAGTGCCAGAGTGACTGCACGGGACTTTGACACCACAGGGCCCACAACAGGTAAAAATGCCCAGAAATTCTCATGCTTCATAATGTTCTTTACTCCTCCGTGCAATGTAAAGATCGCACGATACCGCCATAAGGAAGGTTTTTAATGCTACATGTTATTATAGAAAACCTAATGTACTGCTCATGATTACTGCCATAAAATTAAAATTCCTTTCATTTTCTACAGATTGAAAGCCATAGGGCCAAGTTTTCTTCTTTTGCCTTTAAAGTAAAAAGGGATAAAAACTAAAATGGAATCAAAACCTTCTTTGTATCGATATATACTATTTTAAACAAAAAACCCATTAGTTGTTTTTAATGTTTTTAATAAATAAAATACAACAATGATACATCAGCTGATTTCAGGCTAAATCGGCCATGTATAATTTTGATGCTAAGAAGGATATGTTCAAATAATGTCTTAAATAGCAAAAGACTTTACAAGCTCTTTCTGATAGTTGCTGGCCAAACACACACAGAAATCATCAAAGATTTCACTATTTACAGAGGGAAGAACTTTGAGATGATTTTAAAATTTTAGTGACATTAAAACAAAGTGACCCAATCTCAAAACTTACTGTGTGAAAATCACTGAAAATCAACTCTGTATTTATAAACACTGACTCATGTCTGATAATAATAGTTTAACCTAGAAAAAGAAACTCTTCACAGCATTTAAATATTTCAACATATCCTCATCTACATACACATGCACACTGGTGCTATTTTAAAATACTCAAACATCACCAAGTAATATTTAATTTTCTAATGCCTAAAAACCGGAATCTATATTTCTTTGGGGGCATCCCAGCTAGCACACGTGACAAACTATGCAATGCAGCAGCCACTGAGTGTTATTGAAACTTATTTAAAATTCTCCCTACAAATACATGTTTGTATATAAATAGAGAAGTGACTTCTTTCAGGTTACTTCCTCCTCAAAGTAGATATGTAGTCTACTTTTCTCAGTCCCACTATGAAACTCCCATTCGTTGTTAATATTCAAAATACTGATGTTCCACTTAAAAGATAACATGAGTTTAACTCATATTCAGAAGCACGAACATTGTTCTGGACTTTGTGTCACCAAATGAGGACTAAACTCAGTGCTTGTTATGTGCTCTGTATTGCCAAACAGTACAAAAGGTAATGATTTCCACTACGTAAGTTGACAAACCAGATATTTCCACATACAAAACTTTCTTAGAAACATTTTCAAGCGGCTTACCTAAATACAAAAATTTTTAAAAAGTTATTAATAAAAAAGGATGTGTCATAAATTTACAAATTGGCAAAAACTAATCTCCACATCATTTCACTTTTACGTCAACCAGGTAATTTTTTTAAAATAAGGATAATCAAAAGATTATTACGAGAAGAGATGCTGCATTTTAAGTGCATTTACAACTGACTAGGAGTACCATGACGTAATACACACGTGCCAGGTATATAAGGCAGAATCACTTGTTTTTAATTTATTAAGCCCAGATACTTTTCTTCGGCAATCTAATAAAAGGCCAAACTCAGAGTCTGTGGAACTTAACTTTAGAAATAAAACAGTACTCAGTGGTTGTACTTTATGACATTTAACCTCTTATCAATCAAGTAAATATGAAAAAATAATTCACCCAATTTCACACACACTGTCCCTTTTTCAGGCAAATATTCTTCAAAGTATGAACTGAGCCTGTATGAAGAATGCTATGAAATTCCCTTCAGTAAATGAGTGCATGCCAGGTGCCTTTGATGAAATCAGGGTGGTGTTTTCTGTTCCAGTGGGTGAGTATTCAATTGCTAATGCTATGTCTCTCTATGCAAGATGAAGTAAAAAAAAGAATCACTAAGGGAATGAAAAAAGACTAGAAATGGATGTGAACAAGAAACGCGTTACATACTTCAGCGGCAGTGATACACCAACTGCTGAACAGACACAGGTACCAAGGCTGCTCATGCACCATGGAGCTGGCCGAGCTCCAGCCTTCTCTGGAGCGGGATCCCAAGCAAAGGGATCAAGCCAGGCGGCGTGGTATGGGAGGGAACACCGAACCACGGACTAGTTTCCTGAATCAGACAAAACTGACGCCTGACTACTCTAAATGCTTACTTACATGTAATTGCTATTCCTCAAAACCGGCTGTGTTTGGGTTTTTTCAAAGGAACTGACGGAGAAAGTGTGTTGAAGTAACTAATACAAAAACGACCCTGTGCGTTCCATTTCTAAGAACAGTGGAGAACAAGAATACAAACAACCATGCACTTTGCTTTACTAAGAACAGGGGAGAACAAGAATACAGTTTAAGCAAAGCAGTAAGTCTGTGACCACAATGTCAAATAATTACGTTTGCAAAGAACACTGGAATAGGACAGATGTCATATTTTAACAGCACTTAAATCTTATAGTGTTTCCTATATCCTTTATTATATCTGATGCTGACAACTATCCTGTAAAATCAACAGTAATTTTTTATTGGCTAATAGGAGGTTAGCAATTTTGAGTTCCTTTTGTCAAAATCAGACAAATTTGCATATAATAGTTTATTTTTCCATAACACCATTAAAATAACTTACCAGTATCCAAAAAGACATAATTAGTCCTATAATCCTAGATGAGTTTTTTTAATTCACCTCCTGGGTGTCCGTTTATGATTCTCCAAAAGTGTTACAGACTGAATGTTTGTGTCCTCTCCAAACTCACATGCTAAAGTCTAACCTTCACAGAATTGGGACCTGCTGTGGTTGGGAGGTAACTTGTCATGAGGCTGTAGCCCTCATGAATGGGATTAGTGCACTTATAAAAAAAAATAACCGGGCCCACAGAACTGCCTCACCCCTTATGCCAGAAGCATTCACCAAACACCAAATCTGCAGGTGCTTGGACCTTGGACCTGCAGCCTCCAGCGCTGTGAGGAATCACCCAGGCTCCACTACTCGACTACAGCAGCCCTTACAGCAGCCCGGACACACCGAGGCAACAAAGTAACCAATCACTGTATTGCCTTTTTAAATCTGTTAAGAAATGTTTTCTTTATATAATACTTTAAATTGAGCCAAGAACACATGTAAATAACCTAAGTATGGAGAAGAGTATCTGTGAGATCTTCCCTAACCTCATCTCACTGCCCACTCTTTGAAAATACGTATATGCTGAATAATTCTGTCATTCCTTCACTTGATTTTGTAGCTTCACAACATATGTCCATATCTTTATATACTCTAATAAATATTATACCGTTGTAACGTAACAATATGTTTTATACTATAAAATTATATAATAAATACTATATTGCTTAATTTGGCTTATTTTTAAACTTTTCAAAAACGGGATCATATCATGGTAATAAACAGACATTTGGGTTGCTTCCAATTTTTCCTGATTCCTAGACACAAATTTTGCTTTTTACATAGTTTCTACTGCAGCAAAACTTCTTCGTTAAATCTATCAGCTTCCAAGTGCTCTGGTTGTATCCATATTCTCCTTTTCTCTCCTATAAAAACCTGTACGTCTACAAACAAGAACAGTAGCTACATTTCCATTACTCAAAAATTAAATACACTCAAAAACAACAGGCAACATATCTCTGGTCCAATTTATTTAAAGTGTTAATAAATATCTAAAATTCGTTTGAAACTTTGGGAAGAAATAACTTCTTCCCACTGCAGAGAGAGTACCGAACATCCAAAGAGACAGGAGGAATGCAGTCCACACCGTGGTCTCCACACTTGGGAGGACGGAGTTCGTCCGCTGCTCTGCAGGACAGCCGTGGCCAGCAGCCTGCCACACAGAAGACGACCACATGCTAAAAGGCAGGGGCAGTTGAGGAGACTGGCCCACGAAACTGAGAAGAAAGGACTGTAACACCAAGTCAAGCAGTAATTTGTATTAAAACACTAGCAACACAGTAGAGTAAAATAATAATAATAATAATAATAAAATAAATTCTACATACTACACTTTTCCTCAAAATTCTACTTCAGCCCAAACTCCAAAATTAAAAAGGCAGTACTTCTTCAATAAACAAATCTGCCAGTCCTTTATGACGCCCACATCTACTTTCACAAGCAGAAACCTAGCATTTAAACCTCCAGTGCCAAACCTTAAGACGGTGGTAATAATGCAGTTAGGACAGCGTCTGTGGATCATCTTAGGTGCAGCACATTCTTACTATTTGCCCAGTGTGACCATGGGGATCCAGAACACAACTTTTGTTCCAGTCTTTAGATTAAAAGAAGTAGATACAAAGTAAAACTGCAATTCCATCAAAAGAGGAAATTGAACCCTCATATTCCTTTGGTACTCTGTGATAAGAAAATCAACATTTTCCAATCACTCAAGAACTGAAGAGCACAGCAATAACTTGAATGCACATTCTTAAATCAGGAAAAGTCACACTCACATAAATCCATTGAGACAGACTTTAATACTCTACAAATAGTCATAATAACTCCGATTGCTATATTTCCATGAAAGAAATAGTATAGTTATTTTCTTCTGTGCAACGTAGTCATAAAAGTGTAGACACACAGATTTTTTTGACGTATAAAGGAGCACAGCTAGCTTTAGCGAAAGAGAAACCAAAGCCGCACATATACCTGGATTCTCATGACAGACTGATTTGTTTCAGAAGGACCTTGATTTAAACCTATTATTCAGACCAAAAATGAAAAAAAAAAAAAAAGAAAGAAAAGTGAAGTTAGAAAGCTACAATAAGGAATATATCAATATCTGGTGTTTTAGTTAAGGAGAACTAAAGAGAAACATTTTAGAACTATTTGGAAAAAATGAGTGTTTTTAATTTCTGGTCATACATAAATGCAGACAAAATAATAACTATAGATACACAACTAAGAATTCACCGTGATTATTGCTGTGTGGTAAGATTATGCTAAAATTTTTGCTTAAGATTTCCTTAAATTTCCAAATATTCTCTAATTAATATCTTAATTCAACAGTCTAACAGCATAATAAATACAGGCAAGTAAATTTTTCTGGATATCCCTTCCAACACTCTCATGCTATTTAAAAAGAAAAGCATCCAAATGAGCTACAGAATTCCTTGGGTCGATGATGGAGGTGGTGATCTCGAGAGTCCACAGGAGTCCTGGATTCCCCCAAAGAACAGCTGGTGCTAGACTCTGGGACTCTGGGGCAGGCGAAAGGCCGGGATCCCACCCACCCGATCACCTCCACGACCACATCTAGCACGTGAGACTTCACCAGGCTATGCTGGAAATACAAAAATGAATCCAGATCCCCCAAACCCTGAAATTCCCAGCTTCAGAAGGGGAAGTCAGCACAGAACAACTGGGGGATCATTTCCCTAAGAAGGTGACAGACAGACAGAGGACTATTAGAGGAATAATGAGTTCATTAATAAATTCTCAGGGTTAATCTATTGCCTGAAGGTCAGGGAAATCAGTGTTTCCAGCCAGAGGTTAAACAGTAAACTCAGTACTATAAAATAACTGAAGAGCCAAAATTGGAATCAACTAATCAAAGTGCCCCATGACAATAGTAAATGCCTGGGGTAGTGCATTATGATAATTTAGTGTATAGTATTTACTTGATTCTGATTCTGAGTATTGATTTTGAGATACACAATTGATTTGCTAACATCTTTTCCAAAGGTGGAAAAACATCAAATTAATGCCCCAATTAACTTTAAACACAATACACCACAATTTCAAAAATGTTAAAATACAAAAAAACATGTACCTTATAAACAGGAAGTAGGTAATAAATCATAATATACCTATTCTCCTAGAGGCAACAGACATAATATATAAATATCAAAAAAAGCAAAATGTTCCAGATAAAGGCAGAAGTAGTGCAGTAAAATTTCTTTCACAACATTTTAGATTGCAAGAGGTTATTTCCATTAAAAGTACCTGTACGAATACCAATTAGGGAACTTCACAGATCTTAAAACAGTGACAACTCATTAGGATTTTATCACTACCTATCCTAGAAGGGAATATTATATACTTCAAATAAACCTTACAACAGTCCTTATCTGATTTAGTAATTTAAGAACTCAGAGAGAATCGCCTATATTATAAATATGAAAGCTTCATAGTATCATATTATCTTACACTTAACTAAAGATTAACCAAAACATTAAACAAGAATTGGGATGTCTAGTACACACACACACACACTCACACTCACACATGCACACGAACACCTGATATGACAGCATAAATCCTGACCAAATGCATTCATGTTCCTTCTCATTGAGTATCAAAAAGAAAAAAAAATGTGCTCTCATTTTTCAATATAGTTACTCTGTCTGGTGATATCACTGCCACAGTTCCATACACAGAATGATTCTTAAACATACAAACAAACAAACAAACGTATCTGAAGCCTGAATCCATCTTTCTAGCTCTTAACTCTGATTCCCAGCTGCCTACTAAGGCTCTCCACCCAAAGGCTTGAATGGTCATTGTACATTTGGCACAAAAACTCTCCATCACCATGCAATCCCTAATCCCCGTGACTCATTCCTTCTCTCCAGTGTTCTCTCTCTTGGTTAATAAAACACCACTTTCTGGCTAAGTGTCCGAATCACCAATCTAAAGTCAACCATAACCACACCAAGCCACACTCATGCCTTCAGTTAGCAAGTCTCAGCTCCACATCCCTTGAGTCTCTCCTCCTCTACCCACCCATCTCTGTTTCCTTACTTGATGGATTCCTTATCCATTTTCTGAACAATTAAAATAAAGACCCTAACTGGCCTCGATGTTTATAATTATTCTAAGTTCAGATATTAGCTATATTGAAGACATATCATATACAGAGTAACCACATTATTTCTTATCCTAAACACAGCACTTACGAGAGAGAAACAGGGGACACTAGACAAGACACTAAGACAGGAGAAATGAAGCTTCTCTGTGACTTCAGTAGGAAAATCTGCGAGACACTATGAACTAAATGAGGAGGAAACAAAAGAAAAAAAGGGTCCACCAAAAAGATGGTTACTTTCATTTTTGACTTCTGACTTGACTTTAAGCAAAACAGTCCAGAGTGCAGTTGAGTCCTGTGTCAATAGGTATTCAAGATAGAACAAAACATGAACCAGCCTAGCTCTAAAAAAAATATTAGGTTGAACTAAATAAAACTGTGGTTTTTATAGGAAAAACGCAGTCAAAGTCAGCAATTTCATGTATCTCAACCTAATTAAGGTACTGGTCTCATCTCTCAGTAAATTATTTTTCACTCCACACTGAGGAAGGACAAGTATTTCACAGTTCTTTCAGACTGCTAATTTCTAAGTGGTATTCTCTTTGCACGGAAGAAAGTATGTCCTTTCAAATATTACAGTAAGGGGGAAAGATAGAATTGCCTTACACAACAGTATCTTCGTAAAAAACATGTCTTCAGTGAATATTCTCATTTCTTTTGAACTATTTTAAAAATAAATAACGTCTTCTAACTTTCTTCTCTGCTAGAACAACTACAGAGTAGAGGTGAAAAATATAAAAGCAGAGCTCTCTGACTGCAGAAAGAACCACCCCAGTGTAATTAAAGGACTTCGGGAATTCTTTGTCGTCTCAGCTTTCCCACCAGGTGCAGAATTCCAGACAAGAACTACACTGCTTCTCCTTCTAAAACCTGTCCTCGCTCCAGGTTCTCACTCCTAATTCTGTGCACCCCGCTGGGTGGTTTGCCCGGAGAGCAGCAGAGTCTAGACAGCACCTCCAACCTGCTCACAGTCCCCATCGAGGATAATGGGGAGGCTGTTTTCATGCCAGGGCCGCTGCCCTTTGTTACACAGACGAAGATGTGTTTATTTGACAACTGAGAGATATTGCTAGCGTTTCACACACACAGGTCAGACACGGAATATACATAAAATATACTTTGGATGAAAACCAATTAGGAACTAGTGATTTTAAAGATAAAGTCAATGTCAGAGAATCTCAAGTCCAACAACTTCTCAACTCTGGGGTCCCAATAATGTGATTTCAGACTGTGTTTAGATCTGTTCAAATGATTAAAAAAGATGTCTGAATATGAATAAATCAGGACACTGTTATATTTAGATAAATATCACACACACACACACACACAAAATAAACCATAATGCTTGTATTTGACTGATTAGCATGTTCTATCATCTATTAAAAAGCCCACATGGGAAGTCAACTTATAATTAAAAGGTTGATTCATGAGGACACAGAGTAAAGAGTTGGTTTCCTTCCTGTGGTAATAAAGCTACCCCTACAATGGCCCTTAAATGCTTTAAAAATTCTTGGTTTTGGGTTTACCTGGTTCGAGACTTGACAGAGACTACCATCCTTTCACCAACACGACTGTCATTCAAAGAGGTTATAGTAAAATGATTTAGGTAACTGGTATCTTTCATTACATCCTCATCCTAAATAGTCACTCTAATTAAATCATAAGGCTGTTTTATGCTAATTTAGAGGTAGTTAGAGAACCATTTGAATCATGAATGTGCATCTGTAAACATACACTTACATATGCATGTACATTTATATATACACATACATGAATATACATTTATGCAAATGTATATGTACATGAGTGCATACAAAGCTTTCCAAATATGATGGCAGAAAAGGTCTTAATGATTTATCTACTTCTACTTTTTACAATGGATTTACTGCCTAAAATCTTACACAGTAGCGGCCGAGCAACTCTCTAAAGCCGCCTCCTGTCCAGCAGCCACTCTTACATCACCCGACCAGTGGTGACCTCAAACTTTCTACGATGAAGCTGCTTGTCATCTACTACTGGTTCTCTGCCAACTTTCCCCAGGACAGTGAGTGACAGTGACAGACTGGCATGGACCTGACGGACAAATCCCAGCAGTAATCACATTTGCACAATGGAAGAACAGCCAAAAGAGACGCCGCTGGGTTACTAATTCTGCGTTGGTACTGGGGAGAGGAGACCAGGTGACCAGGGGACGCCCAGAGTCGGCTCCAGTACCTATTCACCTCCCAAGAGGGAAGTCTAAGACCTGCCTGTGCTGAAGCAGCATGATATCAATAAAAGCGGAGTACCTGAGTCCGTTTCCCAAAAGCCCTTTTCCCTAACTGCTATCCCTTAGCCTTGAACTCCACAGTACAGCTGGACACAGGCACTGATGAAGCTGTCCTTGATTCAATTTTTCTATTCCCTACACAGGTGAGAGAGACAAGCTTATAAGGTACTTTCTTAATGCTTTGGACTGACCACCGCAAGGGAGAAATGGTTGATGGGCAAGGCCTAAAGGAAGCGTACATACACATCCCAGAGCACAGAGGGACTATTCCCAAATATCGGGTCCTAATTCCTGGAACCTGAAAATGTTTAGCCAATTTAAAAGGGGGAGGAGGGTTGCTGATGTTATGAGATGAGGGATCTAAGTTGGGAAGATTCACTTGGGTTATCAGCAAGGGCCCTAAGGGCAATCACAAGTGTCCTTCTACAGAGGCACAGAGAGACGTGACAGATAAAAGAAGACATAGCAGAGACCAGGGAAGTGGGGACTGACGCAAGGAGGCCACAGTCGAGGGCTGCCAACAGCCACAGAGAAAATGCAGCCCTGCCCACATCTTGATTTTTAGCCCAGTGATGCCAAAGTCTGCCTTATGACCTCCAAAACCGCAAGAAAATGAACTTCTGTTATTTAAGCCATCAAGTATGTGGTAGTTCAATAGAACATCCAAAGGAAGCTAATCTAGCATATTTCTTATTTTGCCCAGAATATTTATGATATGTTCTAAAGTGAAGTTCTATAAAAATTACATAATACAAAATTATTAAACAAACAACAAATAAACAATAAAGTCCTTAATGACATTCTAGGCATCAAACATATTTTTTTATGTACAAAATTTCTTTTAATTCCATGTGCGGGCCGGGGGGTGCTGGGCGGCTCAGTCAGTTAAGCATCTGCCTTCAGCTCAGGTCATGATCTCAGGGTCCTGGGGTTGCCCCAAGCCTGGCTCTCTGCTCAGCAGGGAGTCTGCTTCTCCTTCTCCCTCTGCCTGCTGCTTTCCTGCTTGTGCTGTGTGTGTGTGTGTGTGTGTGTGTGTAAATAAATAAATAAAATATTTAAAAAAATAATAAAATAATTCAATGTTCAGAATATCATAATAGCTTATTTCTTTTAATCCTTCACAGTCTACTTTTTCATTTTTATTTTTAAATAAGCATGTGTGTTTTTTTGATCCTAGAAAATTAAAACATGTTGGACTCTTATAAAGTTTTATAATTGGTGTGAGTCCTCCTTCAGAGTGTATTTTTGGAGTTAATTAAGTTCAATGAATAGTCTTACAATCATGTTCTGCCTCCCAGGAATATTAACCCAGACTGAAAAGGAATGGTCCGAAGCATGTACTCCTGCTAAGTTCAGCTAGAGATGAGCTTTTAAAAAAAGGCAGAGTCCAAATGTCAGGACATTTTCGGCAAGGAAGACACCTGTTTCAGAACGGACCCACTTTTCAGTTGCTGCCAAAAGAGCCATGGACTTCGGTGTGTGCTTTCTAACTGCTGGCCCACTAATACCGGGAGCGGAGAGGGCTCCGCACTCCACCAGTGACCTGTTCTTTCCCCTTCTCCCTCTTCCCTGCCAGCTCCCACCTGGAGTGCAGGGGCGCACACTGAGGAATGGGTGGAGACATCACTAAGGAAGCAGTAAAAGTTCTAAGCATTCCCTCCTAGACAATCCAAAACTCAAATACTCAAGCCAATAATCTGGTGCGTGCCAAAGCTGCAGGGATAGGAACACTTTAACAACAGAAAATACTTATCAGAGAAGTCATATGCACTTTGTGATGAGAAAAAACTTACTTGGTACTAAAGAAATAAGAAGTAGGCAGCCCGCTTTCCATTTAACAGTAAGTAGATCTGACTTTCCACTAATCTCACTGAAATGCACAAAAGGCTTTATGATACCAGGGACAGGACAAACTATCATTAATTAATAGAGTTAATATAACTGAACATCGTATATGATTTTTATTTGGTGTACAGTAAGTCTAAATAAATACAATGAACCATATGCCATGTAGCAAAATTACAGAAAAATAGATCTCACCATTCAGTTAACTTATGGATGTATCAAAATTCTAGTAATTTATTAATATTTTCATGTAAAAATGCCCACGCAAAAATGAGGTTCTTTTAAATTATAACTTGGTATCAGCTGTTTTACTTCACTTGAGTTCATTTATCTTTTCAAATCTCCGTATAACAACTAATAACTTCTATGAAATACCCGAAAATGGGTTTAGAAACTCCAGGATTCACCTTCCAGCATTCATGCAGACAGTACAAACTCTGCACTACTCTATTCATATAGAAAGAACCGAAGGGGAAACGATGTTGAATCAAAGAGTGAACATTAAAAAAGACATTCCATTTAAGACATGGTTACCATAGCATAGTAACTGATTTTTAACCCATATTCAAACTTCAGTTTTCTATTGTACTATGTAACACTCATCTACATAATTTCAACTTGTTTTTAAGGAAATCCAACCATCATAAAATTCAATATAAAATCCAGTTAAAAGATTCTGAAATAAGTTCATCTTTATGTGTTAGAAAACTACCACGCATTTCTTAAACAGATATCTAAACACTGTCAAATATAGTAACGTATAGGATTCCCTATTATGCAAAATTAATATTATAAATGCCCATCATTAATTTTACTAGGATTATTTAAATCTAGACTATGTACCACTCTAAGAATTTAAAAATCAGTAGTTACTCCAAATTGTAACGACCAACAAATCTCCTATGTACTACGCGTGTGTGCGTCTGAACACCCATGCAGGCACGCACGGCCCCACACACCTGTGGTTCTTTGTTGGAAAAGTATGCCTGAGGCTATACATGAGAAAGTACAGTGTCACCTATGGCACTAACCAACAACAGATTAATTTTTCATCTCTACAGATAACAAATAATCATGATTGCTTAATACATATGTACATATAAATGTATAATTACATATTGATTAGTTTAGCTTTTAGCAAAACACAAGAGTATATTGCGTTTCTCCAGAGTAAGATAGTATTTTTTAAAATTATACCAACAGACCATTAGCATTGAGTGAATTTATTTCCCCCAACAGTGCTAAAGATATGCAAAATTTTCATTCTTTAGAGTTGCACAGTAAATGATTAACACCAGCTCTGCTCATTATCTCGCTTAACAAAACTTCTCTAAAAACAAATAAATCAAAAATGCCTCCAACATTCCTGAATAAATAAATTACAGACCTACTCAGTGGCAGCAATGATATTTTAAAAAGCTTGTGCAAGCTCATTGTACAATTTTATTACAAAACCACATTTGATAAAAGAAAAAACTGTCCACTTTTTCATTCTCTACATAGTTTTACTAGCAGCGATAGCTTCTCAAGGATGCAGAAACTTTATAATAGCAACATATCGAGGAAGTGTTAACCCTGTGTTCCAACAGATTATAGTCACTGCTAATTAGGAGCTGATACTTCTTATAAAGATACTTTTAGGAGCCAAGAGTATTTTTCTCTCATAATGAGAATATAAGGATAATGACAGCTAATAGGAGACATCACTATATGATCACAGACCATAAGTGAGAACATTTGTATAATGGGAAACATAATTCTTAACTTTAAAAATACAGGTTGCAGGGAATTATCTGTATTTCCACGAAACGTCCACAACTTTTACAATAAACAAATGCCACCGGAACAACTGACAAAGGCACCCTGTGTGTCCTGGCATTCAGTAAAAACGGGCATTGTAAGAACAGCAGTACTATACTTTATATTTTAAAAATCTTAGTGCAGAAGTAGTACTAATTAAGCATAACTGTTAAGAGGAAAAAATTAATGAAGTGATGAAATTGCATTATTTTAAAGTGAAAATCAATGTATTCTAGGATTCAATAAAGCTCACTAGGTAGTAAGTCTACTGCATACTAAAGACTGTGAGCTAAAATCTAAAATTAAAGCTCCAACAAGTTAACCTATATTTTATTCAAACAACCACTAAAAAGCCATTTTCTTTTATGACTGACAAAAGTTATAACACTAGAAGATCTAATGTAGAAAAAGCTTTATAATTATTCTAATCTTGCCTTTAAAAGTAGCCTTCAAAATAATTCTACCTACAAGACTCTGCTATATTCAAAAAGCACAGATACACATAAAATAATTCAGTCCAAAACACAATAAGCTCCTCTCTTGCCATAACCTAAAAGATTTTTCTTGGAATTAAAAAAAAAAGAGAAAGAGAGAGCATGTAAATTAAGGTGACTGAAACATGCTTTCATCTAGCAGAGTAATATGGTAGCTATTCATCACCTGAAGTCATAAAACACTAGGTCTCGTCCTTAGCATATTCTAATGAAGCCTATCATGCAAATGAGAGTGACCTTTTCCTTGCATTCTGCAAGTTCACATTTATTCCAGGAGTACATAGAGTTTGCCAATACAAACTAGCCAAAGACTGGTAATTACTGTAATCAATTAGTAGTTAGTGTCGTTCTGCTCATTTTCAGCTAATGTCAACTAAGCCATTTTTGAGAGAGCCACCCTTGACAGCAGCTCTTCTGTTGTTGTTTTTAAAATGCAGGGAAAAAAGAAAATAAAAGGATGAAAACACTCAAACTTTCCAATATGGCCGCAAAGTTGCATCCCTCCCAATGACGTGAAGATGCAAGACAAGGCCCTAAAGTTTATAATGGACAAAGACTCTTGGGTAAAGTTGCGTATCCTTAAAATGACATTGAAATTTTCTGCCTATACAATTAAACATTAATATTTAAATATTTAAATGAAGGACACTCTCCTGCACAGCAGCTCAGACTTGGTAGAACTTGGGCACTCTTCGCAACGGTTGAGTAAACAGGCCATACCCTCTGCTCGGGAGCAGTCTATTCTGTCGACAGTTATGGATAGGAAACATTACGGCAGCCGGTAATTAAAGTAAAAACTAATACTGTCTCAGAGATGGGGAATTTTGTAAAGGAAAATCATTTATCATGGCTTACAGTTCTCACAACTGAAATGAATTATCTTTTCCTTCAGCACATATCCATTTTAGAGCGAGTGTATTTACTAAACTACGATGAGGCCCACTGGCCCATCATAATTGCATTAGATAGTAGGCATAGAACAAAAATATAATAGGTCACAGAAAATATTCTACACATAATGCACAACATAAAGCCTCAGAATATAAAAAGTGGGATTCAAAAACAACTACCAATTTAAATTAATGATTGGTGAATCACAAGAAAGCCAGATGATTAAAAAATCTACAGCATTCTCCCTTAATGCAGTTGTTTTTATAATTTACAATAAGGTTTAAAGGAAAATACCTCTGTGGTTGCTAAACAGAAATGTTAATTTCATATCAACTAATGTCCTATTGCTGGACCTGGCCAACATGTGAAGGACAATATATTCAACACTCACTTATGAAAATTTATGAGAGAAAAAAAAAGACCATTCCTGTGCTAGAAAGAAAATAAATCTATAGTATCTTAGAAGTTACCCAAAAAAAGAAAATAATGATACTGAGACAAATCATTTCACAAAGATTCCTAAACTCAAACGGCATATCTAAATGTCACCCTCGCTTGCACACGTCAAGCTGGGACACAGGAAGTCACGTCTTCCTTGAATTCCTTCCTTGAGTCAATCCAAGGACATTTTATAAACTGAAATCTCTGCCTGCTAAGGAATTACTGGTTTTAAATAGAGAAAATTTACTTGGGAGGAGTACTACAAAGGTAAATATATACATAATTATTATATGATCGATGTTTTTATAGATTTATACACATTATACACACCGACATGTAACTGTGAATGTGTGTGTACTTTCATTCTCTCCCAGATGAAGACATTCAGTTAATTTCCTGGTGCCTAAAAATATAATTCTCTAATACCTAAAAATACCAATGAAATGCAGTCTCTTTTTAAATTAAAGACATCTATAAGAGATTGAGTGCCTATCGAAAAAACACTACCGTCCTAAAGATCATTTTTGTTTTAAACCTGGAACCATGCATAGAAACAACTTTCCAAAACAAAAAGCCAAAGACGGGTCAAATAAAACTGGAAAACACTGAAACTACATAAGTTTGTCACAGGTATATCCGGGTGACATTAGGAGACCAGCAGAGGTGTGGGATCTACCCTTGCGAGGACCTGCCGAATTGCGTGTGCAGTTTTTGGAGAGGGCCGGGGGTGTACCTTGTTTTGCAGTGTTTGTTTCCACAGTGAGATTAGGGTAAAAAGAGCAATCAAGTGGCAGGACGTGCGGTGACGTTGAAGATTTATTGGCTGGCTTCTGCAGACTGCTGGAACCAGTCACCTCACAGGGCGTCAAACACGCGCGACTTGTCGATACTGACACAGAGCCAAACAGCAGGAAGACAGCGCTTTCCATTCTTGTCAGAAGAATAAACTGATGTGGGCTCTGACAGTTACCGAGAGGGGACAAGAGCAAACATGATGAGTAGAGAGAGAAAAAAATACCCAGTAAATGTGAAGAGCCTAAGGCTTCTTGCAAAAAATGATGCCAGGCTTGGAAAAAGGAGCGGCTGCCTGACTTGTCTCAAAGAAAAGGCTAACGTGAAATGCTTCACAGAAGATAAAGCTCCCGGAACAGTGCTGCTCGACCACAAGATGAGGTCTTTATGGTAAACACTTGAGACAACTTGTGACCAAAGTCCTGTTACGACACTAATTGTCCATGAAAGCTGACCTGCAGCAAAGCGCACAGTTCACTTCCAATAGTGCAGGCTCACGAGCAGGAACATGATTGTGGGTGACAAAAGACATGCACGTATCACAGAAGACAGAGGACGCCGAGCATCGCTACAGAGCACGCACCCAAAGACGTTTCTCAGACTCGATACTTAAGTGGAAATAAAATTCGAGTACAACATCCTAGATTTTCTAATTATTATTTTCTTAGTAGAGCTTTTCTTATTCTAATGATAGGAAACAGAGAAAGTGAACTGGTAGTAACATTTTTAAGAAATTAGATGTGGTGACTTCATAAATTTAAAAATCTTGTAATAAAAAAACTGAAGAATAATATTAAGTTTCTGTTCATATGTACCCCATGAATGATTTAATGTTGCTAAAGTGTTTCAATTTGTTAGGAGTGCTTAGTACAGAGAGAGGTTTGAGTATTACATATTGTAATTTACAATTATTGCAGCATTTCAATTTTTCCATAAGCTAATCAAGTGCATAAAGCACATTTCTAGTGCAGTAATTTAAAACTACATTAGGTAACTTTAAATTACCTTGCTTATTATATCTTGTAAAAAAAGTCACAGAGATAAAAACTAGTGTTTTAATTGATAATTTAACAGTTAAACATTTTTTTTACTTGAAGCAGAAAAATGTGTTGAACCATAAGCCTATTTATTTAAATCAAAATAGAGTAAATCTTGTTTAACTTTGGAACTATTTCAAAGTTTGGATTGATCTACAGAGAAACAGTATAGAAAATTAAATTGACTAAAAATTGAACCCATTTAATTATACGGATCTAAAATTACCCACTTTACATCCCAAATAGATCTCCAAATGTTACATACTGTAAATACTCAAGGTTCTTTTTAACAAATAAAAATGTGACTTAAAAACACATGGAGGGGGGTGCCTGGGTGACTCAGTGGATTAAGCCACTGCCTTCGGCTTGGGTCATGGTCTCAGGGTCCTGGGATCAAGCCCGGCATTGGGCTCTCTGCTCTGCGGGGAGCCTGCTTCCTCCTCTCTCTCTGCCTGCCTCTCTGCCTACTTGTGATCTCTCTCTCGGTCAAATAAATAAATAAAATCTTAAAAAAAAAAAAAAAAAAACACATGGAGTAAACACTGTGATGACCAAAAAAATAACCACCTGACAAACTTATTAACTTTGAAAAACAAAACAAAAAAAGAGTAACCATTTATATGTACATTTCAAATAGAAACATTCACTATTAAGAGACTCTCTGAAGTTCTGTAAGAATTATAATGCATGTATAATCAGTTCTTAAATGCCCACTAGGGGATAATGTGAACTGGTATATATTCAAGGTAAATCTTGCTTTCCAATTTGACAACTGCCATCAATACACTTTATTTGTTTTGTTGAGAAAGGAAGAAAGACTACTTTAATAGTGGCTTAGAGAGGGATGGTCATATCCTACTGACGGTTAACGCCCATTTCCTTAATTAGTAGCCTCCACTAACACTCTGAAGCTGGATTTTCATGTCTGCTGGACAATACCGGGAACCCTTAGCACCAAGTCAAAAGGCTAGTTAAGCGCTTTCAGAATTAGTTCTGCTTACTCTGTTCTTAAAGAGAAAAGGAAAAATAAAACAAAACAAATGTTGCTTTGGAAACACAAGACAGCCTGCATGAGTAATTTCAACAAGAATCAGAATTTTAAAAGTCTCAAGTTGTTCCATTCCTTTTCATAAGACATCCTCAAGATGGCTTTGTTATTTAGATTTAACTTAAGTCCCAAATAGTACCTATCTGTATTCAAAACAGCTAACTAGGAAAGTCTCAAGGGAAGCACTTGAAAGGTTCCCACACAGTTGGGACCAACAGCACTAATCTGGCACTAATCGCTTGGGTTATTTTGTGGGTGCTATCTGTCCTTTTTGCCTGTGAGGCCCGGCATCTTTATCTGTAAAATGAGAGATTTGGGTTAGGTGACCTTGCAGGTATCTTCCTGCTCTTGGATGTAGCACCTCTTCTATACTATCTATCCCTTGGTAACCTCTGGATCGCCCACCCATGTTTCTAGACCCAGACTGGGACCTACTGAACCATGGAGATGTTCTGCCCCATCCGCAATGCATGGCTTCTGCACACTCAAGATGGACAGTCAGTCCCCAAGGACTCTGCTCACTCCGTGCATTTCCTAAGTAGCTTTAGCCTCAAGAGGCTTATAAATTACACTCCAAGACATAAGAACAAAATTGTTTTTGTTCACTCATTAGAAGGAGGATTTTGGAATTAAAAAAAGAAAAAAAAGGAGGAGGATTTTGTTTGATGATTCTGTTTGACTTTAGTGAAATCTGATAAACGGACCTAAGGAAAACTCACTGAACTGACCGACTTACAGAATTATCAAATCACAGAAGCAGATGGGGTCTTATTCAACAAGTTCAGCTCCACGAATGAGTGCCCTGAATTACATCTAACAAAGGCACCCTCTTCCTCAGGTATAGGAAATATATACTCTGTAATGCAGCCCACCCCCTTTTGAGCAAATTTAATGATTATACAGTTTTTCATCTATTGACTCAAAATCTACAAAAATCTACAATTCCACTATTTTGCGTGAATTGCTAAATCAACGCCAAAAATACAGTGATTTTATATTAACTGATGGGAATGTACATTGTGCAGAAAAAGGAACACATTTTTTGAGGTCTTCTAGGTCTAAAAAAAGGTCAGTAAATAAGACTGTCCTATAGGCCATCAAGAAAATCATCAAGAATGTTCTGTTCACCTCACAGAGGAGGAGGAAGAAAGAGAATATGAAATGCCACAGCCCATTAATTAAGATTGTAAGTTATAAAGGAACCTAAATGTAACAGGTTAATGAACAGCTTAGTCAGGAAAACAAACCTCAAATATTTTTCAACAGAGATCAAAAAGTGATTCTTACGGGAAAAGTTTCTGACTTACATCTTCCTCCAACTTCCACTTTACAAGCAAGTGACCATGCGCATTGCAAAGATCCCTTCCCCTGTATGTGCACTGCAAAGCTTCTGACATAACACACCATTCCTTCCATAAGAGCCTAAAGGCTCTTCAGAGAAGAGTGAGAAAATGAATACATGCATAGACAAACACGAGTTTTAGTCAAAGGTCAAAGTTGCCCATGGTCTCTTAAGTACAGTACAGGCTAATGCTTAAACTCCATTGTGTGGAATCAATGCTCAACAGGAAAGCAACGAAAGGGCAAGGTCAGGAAACAGCTGCTGGTCACGGCAGAACGAACGGTGGCGGCAAACCCAACCACACAGGAAGTGAATGTGGATCCAGACAGACCGGCCTTCCAGAAAGCAGCCCGTGTGGGAAGTGAAAAGCACACGGCCAGGATTGCCGCATTCTCTCCAGTTGAGGGGGAAAGGAAAACATCCATGTATCCATACGAATGAGCTAAATGCTTTGTCCTGGTGCAAGAGTTTCAGAGAAAATGAGCATTTCTTGCGTATTTATCCTGACCAGTAATGCAGTGTAATCTGCCTTTCAGAAAATATTCACACTAGCTAGAGAAGCTCTAAGAGAGAGAACATTATAAACACTATATGAGAAAACTAAGGGAGACTTAAAACTGTAACCTGTAAAGCTCCCCAGACACTGAAAATGCCACGTCGAGTCCAACACATGCTTTCCCACCACAACGTCCGAGAGCAGTGGAGGCCAGGGTCCCGTACGTGACCGATGGCTGCTGTCTCCCAGCACAGAGAGCGGCACCTACGCACTGCTTCTGCACGCATTTGCTGAGTGAATACTGCATGATTCCCCAACAACCAGGACTTGCCAACCCTACTGGGAGAGATGACACTTGTTTGAAAAATGTCACCTTCTAAGAGGCCACTCAGAACTTCAAAGCATTATACACACATAGTCACACACACATTACTATTAAATTACCTCTACAAACGCTGCCCACCAAAATACCACAATGATAATCATTTCCTAACTTCTACCCTCTTAGGACTACTTCTAAAACTGGTATTAAAAATCTTTCCATTGTTGCTCATATTTATACTGAATACAAGAAAATACCCCACGCCTAAAAATCAATAGGTTCAGAAAGACTTTAAGGGCACCATGTGTCTATATGGCTTTTGGACACTACAGTGATATATCATTAATATACATACATATATATTAATTTTTTAAAGATTTTATTTATTTATTTGACAGACAGAGATCACAAATAGGCAGAGAGAGAGAGAAGCAGGCTCCCTGCTGAACAGAGAGCCTGATGCGGGGCTCGATCCCAGGACCCTGGGATCATGAACTGAGCTGAGGGCAGAGGCTTAACCCACTGAGCCACCCAGGCGCCCCTAATATATATCTTTTTAGTGACTTTGTTGAATCTACATTCTCTATCCCACAGCATCTAACATATTTTATAAATACTGGGTCCTCTCCCAAAATATACAGTAAATTCATAGCAAATGAACGAATGAGAGAAACAAGGCACCTGTGATGAAAAACACCATTTTTCACTTTTCTTCTCCAGAGCGTTAGAACAGAAAAACCCGTGTTATTGAAATAGTTTCTCTGGCAGGAAAAATACTTAGGAAGAGCAACTCGTGAGCCCCTCCAACAACAGAGACACAGGCTATGAGCCTGAGTAAGAGAGCATCCGGGTCCTTTCTCATCTCTCACTGGAGACTCTCCTCCCCTGCCAACAGCTAGACCTTCCCCAAGTCCTGGGACAGATGTTCAAGAAGTACTAATAGTGAACAATTAAAACCAAATTGCTGATGGTCCTCATCCTCTGCCGGTTCCTCCATTATGGCTATTCACTTGCCCTGGTTTCAGCAGAAGCCACAAATTCCCTCTAAAGCAAACACCCGCACTGACTGTGGAACTGAGACGCCAGGAGCTGCCGTACTGAACCAGAAATGTGGATTCGGGTCTGTATTCAAATCCAAACCTGTCTTGGCACCTATGTGAGAAAACCAGATATACCACCTTCCAAAGCAGTACAGGGCGAGAATAACAATGCACAGAACCAGACAGAACAGGAAGTAGAAGAAGTAAGCTGAAAACAAAAGGCCAAATAAGAGGCTTCCAGAGATGGCGCTCCTTTGTTTTTGTTTGTTTGTTTGTTTGTTTTTTAAAAACTTCAGGATCAGTCAGTGCCGCTGGCCAGAGTGACATCCTCAGGGCCCCTCCGGTTGTACGATTACTTTATGTCTTCCTCACTTCCACTCACCTGCCTTGTTCTGACACCCCATGTTTGACGGGTCACCCCCGTCTCGCACTACGCTCTCTGCGCCTACAACCGCATTCACTCCCCAAGGCTTCAGCACCGCGCTCTAGATCTGGTCCTGCCCTTCCATGCAAACCCCAGAGGCTTTTCTGGCCGCTTTATTAACATCTCTCCTACAAAACAGAGATGGATGGTCCGTCAGCATATTCACTTGGTAGGTTTATAAAACTGGACATGCTGGAAATCACACGAGAAGGAACTTAGAGGGTAAGTTCTAATCCCTAAATTAAGAAAACTAAGTAAAAAGCAGGTAAAGACAGTTGGCCAGGGGGCCACGGCTAACCCCAGACTAGTGCTCTTCCCCTTGGGCCGCAGGGCCACCAACCGTCCTTCATTCTTGAACATCAGAGACAGCTCAGGGTCCATCTCACAAAACATGGCTTCTTCATCAAACTTTCAAAACCTACCATTCTAATCTCCTCACTATCTAAACATTCTTCCAATAGACACTCTGAACTTAAGCACCGCCTTTCATTTGTTTATCCCCTCTACTTCTCACATCCAAGTAACTGCCGAATTCTAGTGCTTCTTCCAACGTTTCTTTGGTGTGTATGCTCCGCCTAGTCTCACTGCTGTTCTGGTTCTCCTATCCCTCATTGTCTCCCCAGGACACAGCAGCAAAAGGGCCCTATCTGGCACTTCAACTTCATACTTTGTCTCCTCACCGAGCCTACCAACCACAGCCAGCTGAAGCCTTTAAAGAGAAGTCCTGCTGGAGCTTCTCCACTCCTCCTCGTCAACCTCTACTGAGTCCATCCTCAAGTGCATTTTCTACCCAGTATGTTCAATGACTCCCCATCACCGACAGGACGAAGTCTAAGTTGTCTTGCCCACATAGTACCTTGCTAGCTGGCTATATCTCCACTTTTATTTCCCTTCCAATGTATATTCTGGGAAGGTTTAAGATCCCTTGTCCACAATTCTGAAAACTGAAAAGCAAAAAAAAAAAAAAAAACCAACCCTGAAAGTTCCATGTCTTAAAATCATCTGGGGAGAAACCAGACTGGAACTGACATGAGGCTTTTCAGAAACGTCATTTACCTGACCTATGTTGAACATGCGGTCTGTAATCACAGAGAGTCAACAATTAGATCACGATGCTACCTGAAGTTAGTTAAGACTTAGTCCACACAACATGGATGCTTCCTAAAACCCAATTAATTGTGAGCTGCCAAACAACTTTGTCCCCAGGGTCCCAGCTAAGGGAAGGCTATAGGAGACACCAAATCCTGGAGCTCTGAGACATCCAAAATCCTTCCAGGACTATGCTCTCTTCACTTTCCCTCTAAGCCTGAGAAAGCCTCAGTTTTGGGGGGTAACTTGACCTCAAGTCTAACATCCTATCTGAAGCTTCCCCTAACTCGTTCCGCTTTTCATAGTGATTTAAATGTTCTCTTCGAGGTCCCAATTGGAAGGGTGAAAAAAATCACATTTTATCTGTTGTGATACTCTTGCACCTAGCTCAGTTCTTGGCACATAATAGAAAACTAATGTTTGTAAAGCAGAACTGCATAAATTAATCTTAACTGCTGATGAGTGAATTTAGTAGATGATCCTCATTTCCTATTAAGACATGTAGAAAATGTAAAAATCCCTAGGTTTCTCCAGGAACTGACTGCTAGCTTAAAAAATGACTAGAACAGGGGCGCCTGGGTGGCTCAGTGGGTTAAAGCCCCTGCCTTCGGCTGAGGTCATGATCCCAGGGTCCTGGGATCGAGCCCCACATCGGGCTCTCTGCTCAGCCAGGAGCCTGCTTCCCTTCCTCTCTCTCTGCCTGCCTCTCTGCCTACTTGTGATCTCTCTGTCACACAAATAAATAAATAAAATCTTAAAAAAAAAAAAAATGACTAGAACTTCTACGCACCACCAAAAAGATGGACTAAAGTAACACAAATGCCAAGGACCATGTAAAATACTCACAACTGGCATTTCCTTGAAAGAACAGTTAAATCGCTAAGTAATAGTTAAATGATAAATTCCAATACTGAGTACAATACATCTAGGATCTAGAGATTTTTTTAGGATTAAGATTTGAGCATTTCCCTATGAATACAAAAATTATGTGTATTAATTAAATAGCCAATGATTTATATAATTCAAGGTCCAGCCAAATTAGGGTCTCTAAGTGGGCCACGCTTTAACTCCTTGTGTAGGGTATACTCTAATTGACAATACCTGACAGAAAGGGCCAGTGGTAGCAAAATGAGGCACGTTAATAAAACTCCCTGATGAGTAAATTAAAGTCAATATATCTACACATATTCTGAAATTCTTTCCCAATATACACTGCTACCTCATTTTTCCATATAATTTGGTTTATGCATCTTAATATTTTGCTTTGCTTTTCAATGTTATTTTCAAAGGTAAAGTGATTCTTTCTATGCACAGTATCCCCAGGCTTATACATAAATTATTGCCTCTAATGATTCAGACTTGGTGGTCAGTCCTATACAACTCTCCACACAGCAAATACACTGTGTGCGGTATTAGCTGGAATCACTCTTGTTTAATGAGACGATCCATCACGGTGTCTTATAATTAAACACACTCCTAGCCATGATTCTTGGACAAAGAAAATACAGCGGTAAACAATAAGGACCCAAGAGAAGAGGTGCAATGAACCTTCAGTGAGTGCCAAGTGGAAGGGGAGAGTCACACCGTGAAAGGGAAGAGAGGTCTCAATTAATGCTGCTTAATGAGAGCTCTACATAAAATACACTTTATATAAAGTAAAACCATTGGTTCACTACCACCCTCCAAAGGGCTGAGCACAAACTGCCCACAGAAGTAAGAGCTGAGGTAAAAATACCCTTCCAATTGCCCCTAGCTACCAAGGCAATCTCCAAAAATTGTACAACCGTAAGAAGGATGCAAGTAAAAATCACCATACAATTTTTGTGTCAATGGACAGCCCCACAAAAGAAGTTTCCTCATGGAGAAAGAAAGCATCAATTTTGCATCATTAACAAATCATATTTTCACCAAAAACTTGAAATATGATAAATATGTTCTAGTTACATAAACAATTCCTACTCAAATACAAAACCACATATGAAAATATCCAAACAAAAAGCACTTTTTCACCTTTTTAAAGAAACAGGAATGACCTCTCTAAATCCTACAAGAAAAGTTGTAAGAGGCTTAAGCAGCTATTTAGTCTCAATCCAAGTCCAATTATTTTGTTTGCAATTAGATTGTACTACTTTCAGTCCATCGCGCTTAGCAAACTTCAGGTTACTAGGTAGAGTAAATGATTTAGCAAACATGAAGATACTCCGGGAGATAATGAAAAAAGAAATGAGACAGTGAAGAAACAATTTTCATTGTTAATAAGTATTACAGGTATGATATTAGATTCTGTCTCACCTACCATAAAATAATTTTGGAATCAGTTATTTAAATAAGTAAAATGAAATATATATATTTAATAGGCACAGAATATAAATAAATCATTTTAAAACAGGTAAATGTCAATTTTTGAAGTGGTCTGAAAAAGTTCAACCAAAAGTTAATCAAAAATCACCAAATACAGATTAGGAGAGTTCCCATCCATAAAATGAGAAAACATCAAAAATCTAATGTTAATGGTTGGAAGGTGCAGTAAGCAGAATATTCTTGCAAGTGTTAAATAGATCAGACTTTCTAAAAAGCAATTTTTTAAGGATAAATCTATTTATGAGAGAGAGAGAGAGAGAAGAGCACACACACTTGTGGGGGGAGGGGCAGAGGAAGAGAATCCTCAAGCAGACTCCCCACTTAGCATGGTTCCCCATGTGGGGCTTGATCTCACGACCCATGAGATCATGACCTGAACCAAAACCAAGAGTTGGCTCAACTGACTGAGCCACCCAGATGCACCCTAAAAAGCAACTTAGTTGTATGTAAGAGCAACCTCAAACACCATCACTCACTTTGAAATCCAATGTTTCGACTACTAGGCATTTCAAGGGAACAGTAGGAAAGGGCACCATAATGTGTATATAAAGACATCCACCACGGGGCCATATGAGAAAGTGAAAGGGGTGAACAACCAAGAGAGAAGCATTAAGAAACGGTGATACAAAACATTCTAGCATATTTACACAATGTTATACTGCCATAAAAACACCTAACAAGAAAAATAGCTATTAAGAATATTTCAGTGGCATGGGAAAACACTTCTCATGTACTTTTAAGCAAGAACAGATTTTAAAATTTTATGTATAGCACATTCAGTTGTGTAATACCAAAAGAATTATATCAAAATATTAATGTGGATTAAGGGTGATTTTTTTCACATTCATTACAATATATTAATCCCTCCCAATTTCCCACAATGAGTATATAATGCCTTGAGAATAAAAAAGTCAGAACAAAAATTTCTTTTAAATAAACTAGAGATTTTTCTTTTAACTTCATACACTTCTGGTATGAAGTAATAAGCATCTAACAAACCAGATCTCTTACAAGTAACAGCTATAAAGTTGGACAGAATGCTAAAAACAGTAACTATCTGATGGGTCAACAAAGCCAGCCGTTTTAGAGTGGAGGCAAGGCCTGAAGCATACAGACAGTGACCAGTAAACCCAGCCCCACTCCCTCTCTGGTGTCTTTATCCAGAGGACGCCAGAGGTGGAGCCCACGGAAGACAGGCAGGGGCTAAAATCACGGTGGGGAAAGCAGCTGCACTTCTGGATCAGACAGCAGGTGTCTTGGTGCAAGGACAGCGCAGAGGACTAAGAAGTAAATACCACAGAAGAGGGAGCCAAAGGAACACCTGATTCTATGAATAAGCCCAGAGTAAGTAAACCATGTGTGAACCAGGAAGAGTAAAGGCAGACTGCAATTAAAACTTAAATATTAGAAATGAGGTATGAGCAGCTGATCACTGCAGACATGAGACAGACTCTCTGAAGGCAATCAAGTTAGCTGCCAGCTAAAATGAAAATACCAACAGTACTGGAAGCAGTAAAACAAAATCCAAAGGCCACACAACATGAAATTCAAAATGTCCAGAATATAATCCAAAATTACTTGACTTAGGAAGGGCCAGAAAAATGTGATCAAGTCTCAATCAAAAACATATATGGCTGTTGGCTAACTGAACGTGAAAATAAATAAATAAAATATAAATATAAAATACTTATAAAAATATATTTTTATATTTTATATATACTTTGTAATATTTACAAAATATAAAAAATAAATAAATAAAACTTAAAAAAAAAAAAAAAAGAAGACAAGATGACCAAAATGCTGTAATTACTTTAAGGGGACTTCAGAGTAGCTAGTATAACGATACTAAGTGAAGTAAAGGAAATATACTTGGAACAAATGAAAGGAAATTTCAGTAAAGAAGGGAGGAAGCTATTTCAGGGAGGGAGCAAAACCACATAGGTATGTCAGGTAAAAGGGACAACGTTGGTGGGACACAAATGTCTAAATTCAACATGGCTACTAAGAAACAGGAGCCCAGTGTGGGCAATTGGCAGACTAGGAAGGAATTTAGCAAGAAGATCCTATAAATGACAGACCAATAAAAGGACTAGATGAAGCTCACCACGCATTCCTGGTAGACTAAGCAGGGATGCAAAGAAAACTCAGGGGAACGTGGCAGACAGTGAAAGCCCCAAGATAAGCTTGACAGGTAGGTGAACGCTGAAAGTGTCCCAACGTGCGAAGGGAAAGAAGGGCTGATGGCAAAGACCTTAATAGACTCAAGGTGTCTGACACAAAGGCTGCCCAAATCATTGTGTGACCACTGAGTCTTGCATTCACAGGTGAAACTCCAGAGTCACAGTAACAATAAACAAATCAATCATTTAAAAACTGAATAGAAACACTGGAGGCTACTCAGAATGGGGAGATGAAATTCCATGGTCCTAAGACCATGGATCATGCAAGTTAAAGGGAAAAAAAAAAAAATTCTTTGAAAAATGAATCAAAATTCAAACTTACCACACCATACTATACAAAATGTCCTATTTTTAACAATCACAACAAAAAGACATCATAATATATGTTTAAGAGAAAACGTAAATTATGACCCAGATTCAGGAAGAAAAAAAAAAGTCAATAGAAAACAGGAAAGTGGCCCAAATGCCAATGCCCAGATGAAGAAAAAGTCTTTGAGCAACTACTGTAAAGAGGTTCTAAGACCTCTTTTAAATAGTCAAAATTAAGGAAAAATACAATGACAGTGATTCAACTCATAAGGAATATGAAGAAGGAAATAGGCATTACAAAAAAGAACTAAAAAAATATTAGAGATGAAAAGTACTAAACAGAAATAAAAAATTACTATATGGGAGAACAGCAAAATTGAGAAGGCAGAGGGAAGAGTCAGGAAAATGGAAGAAAGAATGATATTAACTAACTAATCAGAAGATTTAAAATAAAAGAAGATGTTAAGAAAAATGAGCATAGTCTCAGAGACCTATGTGACAATTTGAAATATTTCAACAAATAAGCAGTAAGAATCCCAATAAGAGAGAAAGGAAAGGGGCAGGAAAAAACTTTTTTTAAATAATGCTTCCCAAATTTCCTGGAATACAATAACCTACAGATCAAAGAAGTTTGAAAACATCAAAAGGAATAAATACTCAAAGACTCACACCCAAAAACATCGTAGTCAAAGCAACAAAAGAAAAACTCATCCATGTTTAACAGGTGACTGCATCACACAGAAGAGCAAAAAAACAACTAAGAGGGGCACCTGGGTGGCTCAGTGGGTTAAGCCTCTGCCTTCAGCTCAGGTCATGATCTCGGGGTCCTGGGATCGAGCCTCGCATCAGGCTCTGTGCTTCGCAGGGAGCCTACTCCCCCTCTCTCTGCCTGCCTCTCTTCCTACTTGTGACCTCTCTCTCTCTCTTTGTGTCAAATAAGTAGATAAAAAGATCTTTAAAAAAAAAAAAAATTAAAAAACAACTAAGAGCTGGCTTATCAGGACTAAGAGAGGCTGAAAGCCAGAAGAATAATACAATCAAAGTGCTGAAAGAAGAACTATCAAGAATTCTATACCCAGCAAAACTATACTTCAATAATGAAGAGGCAAAAAAGATGCTCCCAGAGAAACACAACTGACAGGTTCATGTCAATGTGGATTAATACAGCAAAACAGGAACAGATGAATAAAGGACACAAGACAAAAAAATAAAGAGCTAAACAGAAAGGATAAATCTGACTAACTACATTACATGTTAATAACATAAATGCTACAGTTAAAAAGTATAAATCATCAGACTGTATGAAAGGAAAAAAATCAAAACTATGTGCTATAAGAGACACATTTTCAAAGAGACAGATACATAAATATTTATCAAAATAAACTGGAAACAATATTCCATGCAATCAGTAACCACAAGACAGCTAGTGTGGGCAAAGCCTACCCGACCAATTTCAAGAAGATATTACTACAAATGAGCATGACAAAAAAGTGAAGGCATAAATACTGGAAAAATACAAGTAAAACTATCCCCCTTCACAGAAAATGTGATTTACATAAAAAACCCTTAGGTAAGGCTACATAAATATACACATATATACATACATACATACAAACACACACGCTATAACAAATGAGTGAATTTAGGAAATTCATAGGACAAAAGGTAAAATACAAACATCAATTACAGTTTGAAATATGAACACGTAATTCCATTTAAAATAGTGCAAATGTAAATCTCAGCAACAACCATGCCAGACCGACACACTAAGGGCTGTGAGTACAGGGCATGGCTGAGGGAGACAGAAGATCGCATGGTGGCTTTTAAAAGCCTAAAGCCCGGAGTTGTTGCACACCGCAGTCATCCCCCTCCCAGGTAATTGTGCCTGAGAAATGAAAACACATGTCCACACAAAGACTTACACAAAAGTCCACATGAAACAATATAGCAAATTAATTTACAGTGGCAAAAAGCAGGTCCTTGGTTCCGTGTGGCAGCCAGGAAAGGATGGTGGGCTACAGAGCAGCCCAGGGATATGGAGAGGTGACAGAAATGTTCCTTCATCATGGTCCTGGCGATGTCTTCAGAGGGAGAGAGCTGTCAAAACAAATCCAACTGGACACTTTAAATGGATGCCACTTTCTGTACTAAATGATTCTGCAATAAAGTTGTTGAGGAAAGAAGTAAGCAAATAGAAAGAATTAGCGAATGAACAAACAGAGGTTTTAAAGTAGATAAGCCTCACACACCTCCTTAAAAATAATAAGAACACTTAAATGGTAAGGAAAATTAGTAAATATAAATAGGTGACACTTTCCTAAGATCTCTAGTTTTGTTTTATTTTTATTGGTTTGTTTTGAACCTTAAATCTGTACTGAGTATAAAGAGATAAAACCTCAAGAGATTTTACTTTATATAAAAATCAGCCATACAAATTATATAACTATGACTGTATTTTAAAAATGACCTCATATCTCAAAGTATGTATACATAATTCAGTTTTATTACTGAAAGCAGTACCTGTTGTCATATGGACAATAAGTATATTTTACTGTCTGATTCATCTTGAATATTCCATGTCTGTGGGCTCCACAGAATCACAGAATGTAAAACGATTCTAACACTTAAGTAGAAAAAAGTGTCACTGCCTAACAGACTCTGGAGCACAGTCTAGACTCACAATCTTTCTGTCCAAAGCAATGCTGATGAAAACAGACCCTTCCTTAATAAGAATTGTCACAATAAGTAATTGCGCTATGAAACAGAATGACTGCATTTCAAATGCTATTTTGATACAGAATTTTTACATACCTAAAACTCCGGTGAAAAGGTTAGATTAGAATCACCTGGGCCAATCTGGAAATGCTAAAAGACACGTATGTATACACACACGTCCATGTTTCTTAAAAAGACGGCATGTCTCTCTGTATTTAAAAACACAATGACATATGCATGATACTGTCCTAGGGTTGTCTTTCTGCGAAACAAACAGGGCAATTAATTCACAGGGTAGCACTCATTCCTACACTCACATTATTCATGAATCTGATTTCATTAATAAATACAATTCATAATGAATAAAACTGATATACCTTATTCAAAATCGATCATAATAAGAAAATGCCTGCTGTGATACTATCATTGAAAAAAGGCTTATGAGAACAAATGGATAAAATAAGCCTTGTCTATTTTGATTCTCAAAACATAAGCCATCTGAGAGTATTTCTGCAGTAAGACAAAACAGGATAGACCATGTCAGGAGAACAATGAAAACAAAATGACCTGAATCGAGACAAAAGGAAAATTCACAACCCAGCTATCAAAAACTCGTCAAGGCACCAACATCACCCACCAAGACATAGCCAAAAATAAGAAACCTGCCAAAAGGGCCGCAAGCAGAAAAACATACATTTGAAGAAAATGTCCTAACAGAGGTACTGCGATTGAAGACAAGTCTCTAGTCTTTTCTTCAGACCCATCACCCCATCCTGATATCTGAGTCATTTATGGAGAGACCGCCACAACCTGAGTCACAGCCGTCCTGATGGCAAATGACGGACAGCCCTTATGCTGCTACCGACAAGATCGCTGGTAACGGTCCAGTGGGAAAGGGGAAGAAAAACTAGAAAAAGCAGACAGAAAAACTTAAAAGAAATCAGGGATCATTCAGGTGTTTAAAAATATATTTCTCCAGGTCAAATCACCTACAGGACATGATTTCTTAGAGCCCAACACAGAAATATACAAAATAATAATGCTGAGTTACTGAGACAATATTAAATCATGTTATACAAAGGTTCCAAAAATGAAGAAATTAATTCTTCAAAGATTGTCATGCAAAATGATCAAATTACAAAAAAAAAAAAAAAAAAAGAAAAGAAAAGAAAAAAAAAAAAAAGACCGTGTGGTAGGTAAGTCTTCAAAGATTCAGTGAGCGCTGGCAGGGGCGGCCCACAGGTGCTCTGTGGCAGTGTCTCCCCTCCTGGGGTCTCAGCTGTGCGGCCTTCTCCCAGCCTCCACACTCCAGCCTCCTCCCGAGACCCTGAGGCTGGATCAGGGCTCTGCCAGGCATTCCCATACACCCGATGCCCCTCTCCGCCGTTTGGACCATACCATGTCTAAACAGACTGCTTGATGGTCTTGCGCAGAAGAAATCACCACGCTATCCCAGAGCCGAGCTCAATGATACTCAACACTGGGTAGGATTTCAGTAAGTATGATTTTTTTTTAATTAGTGAAAAAACATAAGCTACGCTCTGTCTGCAAAGCATATTTTGATAATAACAATGATAAAGATTCAAAATATGCCACAGGAGCATGAAGAGAGAAGTTCCCATTCACTGTGAAGATGACCAAAGTCTTCGCAGGAAGGGCCGAGTTTGAACCATACCTTTAAAATCAGGCGGAATTTAACCAAATGGTTAAAAAAGGATCCCAGCAAACTACAGAAGTAAAAGAAACTAAGCGAGCAGGATCTGGGGCAGAAGTGGCAGGTCTCTGTGGGAAGCAGCAGTGAGAGAGAAGGCTGGGAGGGCAGGCAGGGGTGTAGAGGAATGGGGCAGGGGGACAATGGGGTGCTGCGGGGTCCCAAGGGAGCTTGTCTCTAGAGTGCCCCCTCTTCACAATGGCCAGAAGTTTCACTGTATACTGAACCCATTTAGCAAGTAAAAGCAAAGGAAATTCAACAACTTCCCACACCGCCCATAAGACTCCTTACAACTGTTTTGCCCCCACCAAATCAGAGAGGCGATGCTGCGAAAGAAAAACACTCCACAGCATCACCTGAGACTGTGAAGAAACAACTGGCAAAGCTTATTTCCAGGTGGTGAATAGCATTCAATCTGCACATAATAAAGTACTAAATAATGGTAAGAAAATTTACTCTTATAATAAACACAACCGCTATGTATTTTTTAAAATTCTTCAATTTTGAAATAAAGTTGAAAGTATTGTGTCAAAAGACAGGGAAAGAGTTATCATTAATCTTCAATACTGACAAACAAAAAAGACATATAAACAAGTGCCAGGATAATAAAATGGTGCTATTCACTTTTTAAAGGAAAAAAAATAAATTGTACAAAAATGATTAAGCTAACAAAGCAAGAGAAAATATGAGCAGAAAAATGACAGTTATCTGCAAAATTCATAAATGTGTCTTTTGTATAACCATAATGATTGTATTTTACGCTGTCATTTTGCATTTAATTGCTCACCCTGGTACTTTTCTTCACAGAAGCCATCAGTATCCCACAGAGCCGGATGCTGAATTGCAAAAACATACTGTGACCACAGACTTCTAAGAAAGTTACTTTGCTGAGCTGTGGTGTATGACAAGTTAATTTTTGCAATTACACGTTTTCCAACAATAAATGAAGCTACTGCTCATGATTACCCTATCTTATTAAAGAGAAGCAAGAAAATATCCTTATAATAAACTAATCAAGCTCTTTTAAAAGCTTCAGTTGGTGTGAGAAAGTTAACTTTTCCAATAGTTTTTCTAGAATACGTCCAAAAGTAAAAATCGCCACCTCAGCGGAAATACATAAGAAGCTTAATGTGTTGAGGCATGACTGTGTTTTCTGAACGTTAATATACAATGCCATGTTATTTCAAGCTTTTTAGGAAATGTCACATATCGACCTTAGTCTTTTGATCTTTACTTTTACTTCTGTTGTATTAGGAGAAACACAGTGTTCAAAGGATATGCCCTGTAACTGTCACTTAAAAGAAATGGCTATTGCACAATAACTTCTCCGCAAGGTGTAAATTGTTCTAAATTGAAGATACATGCAGTGACCACCACTGCCGCACACCCGACAGTAATAAAACAGGAGGACGTCATGCACTGTTCAAACACAAGCTACTCCCTGTAATACAGGATCTCTGTATAACCGCTACAAAATTGGGGAACTCTTATGTTTTGTTTTATTCATTAAAAGATGGAGAGCCGGAGGACATTTTTCTTTTAATAAACCTGCCCCACATTAAAGCCCAAAGAGTTAGCTCATGATGAATGTTAGCTAATACATCAGGACAAAACCAGAGGAGCCACATTTCCCAAATGCCTGAGTGGAACATGCTCACTGGAGGACAGTGTCTGAAGAATAACTAGTTCATACACATGTTTTTTTTTAGATCTTTTACTTTGTGACTTAAAACCTAACTGAAAATGTGTTTTATTCATATGATAATGTACATATAATGTGCCATTTTGCTGGGTTATATAAAAGGAACATTAGGGAAACCTAGTAAGCTTTTCTCGGGACTTGAGCAAATATGTAACAGGACTGATTTTTTTTAATGTACAACATCGTCCCATGTCAGTTCCCGATCTGAATGGGTTTGTGAGGGCGTTAATTCAACATACATTCAAGACTGACTTTGATAGAAAGTCTTAGAAATTTGAGAATCCTAGAGGTCTTTCATTTCAAATCCCCCACGTGCTTCTGACCTAACAGGGAATGGAACAGGAGGCGCGAGGCGGTGCGCTTGCAGGTGTGCCCGGAGATCAACCCCTGCAGGCCGCCCGCCCGGGGCGAGAAGCCCGAAGCACAGACGGGACGTGCCGCCAGCAGAAGGGCACACATCTGGGCTCTGAGGCCCTCCATGTCCTGACCCTGCCATTGCAGAAGGAACGACGGACGTTTCAGACGTCACTCTGGCCACATACTAGGCGGGAAGCTGCTGGGGCCCAGGGAACCATCTCCATGCCCCTGGCTCGGCCCTGAACTTCCTCAGGGGTCTCCCCGACGGTCATTCTGGGAGCTCTGGGGCTGCCTGTGTCTCCACTGCCTAGCCGCCTCCTCTCAGCGCCTCCTCCGGCCGACGGCAGACAGCAAACGCTCCCCGGAAGCGACAGCGCCGGCCCGCTCTCCTCCCGCAGCTGGCTTCCGTGGGGCTCGTCTGCCAGCTCTCTGCTCCAAGTCAGGCCTCCAGATCCTTCTCAGTTGCTCCTGCACACACCTCCTCCTTCAGCTGGGCCCTCAGTTTTGTCCTTTCCACAGCAGAAACGCACCTCCCCGCCCGCCCTGCGCTCTCTTCCCAGCGCCTTCCACGGAGCCTTGCACTCCAGCCGCTGGGGCTGGCTGCGGAGGGACAGCCGCCTCCACGGGCCTCCGCGGGCAAGCCCGCTCAGGAAGCGAAGTGGGCGGCTCACGCACAAACCCCAGGGGGTGGAGATCTGATGGCTTCCCCACAACTACAGGCAAAAGTACTAGGCAAAGCACTCAGTCTCCACAGCCCTTCACAAAACAATGCTGGTCTTCCCCTTGGGCCTCTCTCTCCTTCAGGCCCTACACACTGGGCTGCTGACTGGTTCTCAAACAGCCTTCCTCCTGCCACCTTCTTTGCCTCCTCTATGCACACAGAAAACCCCCATGTGTCTTCAGTGTTGCAGGGACATTTCCTGTGGCTTCCCCAGGCCAAGTCAGCTCGCCTGCCATGTGCCTCAGGCCCGGATATGTGACCTGTTTGGGCCAGTATCCTGGCACTGCCGGGGTTACTGACGATTACGGGCTGTGGCCTGGGACGGGTTACTTTTCATGCCCAAGACACCCACTGTTCAAGAACTTTCTTAATTTTAATTGAACTGAATTTTTGGAAGAACTTAAATAAATAGAATATAATCATTCTCTTAAAACTTAAAATGTCTGACAAGAATGGTAAAGAAAAGTAGCAAATTAGTTCTGGGGAAATGCAAACTAACAGCTACACTCCCAATTTGGAATCAGTCATTCAAATGAGACTGAAGAGAAGGAAAGTAGCGTCTCTCTAGTTTTCCAAGTAAAGCCAAAATCAACATGGCAGCAAGGACAGTTCGGCAAGCTCCAGAGAACCCCAGGTCGAGAATCCGTATTTCCTAACCACCACGGTGCAGAACTCTCGCATGTCACCTGCTGAGGCGAAAATGAAAGAGCTAATCTTAATGACAATGTGCAGACAGCATTTCATAGTTTCTAAGCCACATCACATACTCAAAAGACACATCGTTTCCCCACTTTGAGGTAAAGAAACTAAGGGAATTTTCCTATGACTAAGATGTAGAAGCTGGAACACGAACCCAAGACTTCTAACTGTAACTACATCGCCTCTCTAACAACCACATTCTCAAGGTGTCCAGCACAAGGCTGCAGAAACCAGCCGTGAAATGGCCAAGACAAACATCTAAAGCACACGGGGCCAAATCACCTGCCCTGGGTTCTCCTGAAGTTTACAGTAAAAATCAGAACTAAACAAACATTAATAAAATGTTAAAATCTTCAATAAAAAGATTTATAAAGAAATGTTAACAGATCACTTTGCTTTGGACTATAAGTAACAATATTAGGGCTGCTGTAACAAATTATACAAATTTGGTAGCTTAAGACAATACAAATATTATCCCCAGACCCATACTTCAGAAGACGCTTTCTGGAGGCTCTAGGGGAGGAACCCACTGAGATCACCCACATTTGTTCGCCCAGGGCCCCTTCCTCCATTGTCAAAGCCAGCAATGGTGGGTGTCCTTCTTTCATTATGTCCCGTGACCTCCTCTTCTGGCCACCCCTACATGTAAGGATCCCTGTGATTACAATGGGCTCACCCTGAATCCACCATAATCTCCCTATTTTAAGGTAAACTGAGAGCAACCCTGAGTTTCACTGAAACCTTATCTCCCCACTGCCAAGTAACAGAATCCAGTCACAGGTTCTGGGGATTGGGATGTGGCCATCATTTATAGGGGGGGGGGGCAGGAGGAAAGAAAATCAAAATAACCCAGATTAAAAGTGGATACCAATTAAATCTAAATTTAATTTTGAAATTTTGCATCCCCTCCCTAGGAAACAAGGTCCATGGATAGAGATAATCTGTCATTCATTTTAAACTGCTGTCTCATTCTGACTGGACATTTGAAAACATAACCAGCGTCTTACTTTAAAAGACCCTTTCCAAACAGTTAGTAAAGTGAAGAATTAGTCAGAGGCTAATGTGACTACGTGTAACTCCAACTCCATGTGCAGACTAAGTCTGATGCTCTAACCCTGGTCTGCAGAGACGGTGCTTGAGTCCTCCACTCGGGTTCACTACTGAAACTTACAGCTCTTTACTGCTCATGAAACATTCTGATTACATCATTGCCTCTGGCATCATTGTGAGGGACAGTTAGAGAAACAGTACTCAAATTTTTTGATGACACCCAGAGAAGTGGGGCGCTGTGGTCAGTGTCACGGTTACCACATGCACAGAGCATCAGCCCACGTGGGAGGGCGGTCCTGTCCCCACGGCATCCCAACAGCTGTGAGAAAAGGAATGGCACCTATTAAGGACAGAAGGTGGAAAACCTACACTCAGCAAAAACATTTTAACATTTTCCCAAACTACACTAGTCACATATTTTAGATGCTCGCTAGAAAAAATACACGAAGAAAATGTGCAATCCTACCTTTCTACGCAAACAATAAGAGAAATCTGAATTCATTAGAATTTTAAATAAAAAGTGTTAAAATGAGAATACTCCTACGTGAGGAAAAAAATGAAAAGTTTACAGCATTTCTTCATTTTTACTTTTCTACTAATTTGTGTAAGCTCTATACAGGATTAATTGAATCAATAAAAAGAGATAATGTACAAAAAGCCTGAAAGCTTAAATACTGTGATAAAGTTTTTAAAGTTAAAATTTATCTGTCCTAGTTAAGAACTGAGTGAAAAAATATATCACAAATGAAAAGGCACAAAAGTGCCGTGAAAGTTACATCTTTAATATCTTTATATGACTAAACAGAATAATTATCATCTCCTTGAACAGAAGTTACAAACAGACTTTTGCAGGTCAAAATTCTTTTAAAATATTTGAACTGTTCCTATGTCCACATTAATGTTAATATAGCAGTAACCTCTCGATGCGGACAATAGTGGAAAACCTTCAATCCCCCCACATAAATTTGCCTCTAGAAGTACGTATAACAAAGTTAGAGAAAACACGGGATGCTTGTTGATAGTGACAGGATTATTTCAAAACCCAATTATATCTGTTCACTCCCTTTTTCTTAATTAAAGCAAAAGGCATCAAAATCCTACTCCACAGTAATCATGTGGAAGCTGCATAGCCCGGACCCAGTAATTAACTTAACCTTATCACTGAACGGTACTGGGTCAGCGGGTGCAGCCCAGTATCAAAGCTAAGAATCAATGCTCTCACGCTAACATCACAGAGTGACACAGAGATTGAATAACGCCATCTGTGAACGGACAGGCTTTGTTCCTGCCTCGCTGTGCTGGATAAATGTTCCTGCTCATAACTTTAATGTGGCAGCTTAACCATTTAATCATTGTACATTAATACATTATCAATATTATGAACATGTAACTACAAAATTACTTGTCAAAGTAATCAGATATTACAGATTTTGTGCATACATGCAACACAGGGGATGTTGAATATTAATTGTACATTTACAAAGAAGATATATTGCAGATTTTTAAAGCCATACTTTCTTTAAGCACAGTGAAGTTTAAGTTCCAGACAAGTATGTTTCTGAAATTCACATGGACTCATCCCATGCTCCATCTTTCATCAGACACACGCATGGCTGGTTCTAACATGACTTCGTCCAACCTAAAAGATGGATGTGCATACAATTTCCAAAAATTCAATTTATTCAATTATGCCAATTTACTTGATATTTTATTTGTTTTCCTGGATAGTATTTCAAAATATAATAAATCATCTTTAGAATATATATTGCTTAAGGTCATCTATTCATTATGCCCAGTTAAGCTTAAGCATATTTTGTTATTTTGCTAAAGGATCAAAAATCCTGTTGCCAGGATGTGGTTTTGAGGTCTTTCACTTTCACCAAGGGAGACACTGAATCATAGGGGACGATGATCGGCAAATTCCCTGCGACAGGCCCTCAGCCCGCTGAGGCAGTGCAGCTGACAAACTCTGATGGGCCATGCCTGGGCACATTATGTTCATGTAGTGTGCACATCTGGGCACCCTTTATGGCCATGCAGCAAGCAGCCACTCATTTATTCCACTCTAATTAGCACACATGTAGATCCTCCCCAAGCAAGCCGCGTGCCGGGTTACTGCTGTGGCAGCCAGACAGCGAGCTGGCGGGACGGACCAGTGGAGGAGGAGAAGACACTTCTGGGCTTGAGCTGAACCTGCCGTCACACCGGGCAGGCTCCCCTGGAAAGGGCTGCAACCAGCTCTCTCTTTCAGAACTGATCAGGGGGCCCCAAAGAAAAAGGCAAACAGGCGGAAAGCTGGTTGGCCACAGTTCTCGAGTCTTTACTGCTGCCCGGAACACACCCGGAGCAACGTGCTTCGCCTTCACTTAAAAACACAACAGTTAGGAGCAGAAGTCAGAATTCAGTGATAAGCGGGTTTATGACAGAAGATACAAAGACATTCTGAAGAAAATCATGGGACTCTGGAAAACGGTGAGAGCCAAAGCTCTCTGTGCCCGTGCACCACACGCAGGCCACTACGTGCGGTGAGACAACTCTCCGTTAAAAGCCAGTGTTAAGTCGAGTTTCCTTCTATTAATTGTTTGTCAGCATATAAATTTAAACTAATTTTTCATGCCAGATGACCAAAAACAGCAGCTCCATCTTTGAACATACTTATAAAAATGTTATTAAAAAAAATACAGACTGCACCAGTTTGGGACTTTTTGTCATTTCTTTCAGCACAATGAAATCCTCGTGCCTTTTTTAGATAACAGCATGCACAAGAGTAATGTGCCAAAAAAGAAAATTGTTCAAAGTTAGGAAGAACAGAGACTGTGCCAGTAAAAAAATGAATGTAGTATTACCACTTCAATGTGTTTTACTCAAAAGGTTTTTCCCAATAAATATAAATTTATGCTGCTTCTGAACGTTCATTCAACTTGCCATTCCCAGTTCCATCACCCAAGCGCCAAGGAAGCCACTTGGCAAGTAGGACGGAAGGCGTCACGGGAGGACACTGTGACCTCAGGCAGGAGCTGCGCAGTAGAGCAGACCTTCCAGGAGGAGACGCCAGGCCACAACGTGGTCACTCCAGACCACGACGGAAAGGGCACCACGTTGGCAGAGGACACGCAGTCTTCCCCAAGAAGGCAACGACCACCTGACTTCTTAAAATACTGAGATATTTTAAGGCAACTACAAATTTAATCCACTTCGTCAACACTATTAAGTAGGAACTCACTCTGAAGTGTTGGGAACATACTAGGTAAACAGAACAGATACTGTGTCTCTCTTCTTGGCATCCACAGCGTGGCTTGGGGGAAAGACACTCAACCTGTCAACACCAAGAGCTGGGCTACAGAGCTGGGTACCGTGTGCAAAGGTGGGGCGCTGGCACCAGAGGGCACCCCACCTGCCTCTGTAGGCCTTGCAGGGACCAGAGCCGGCAGTCACCCCATTGAAAATAAAATAACGACTCCCCTCCAACCCCACACTCAAGCCCTCTGCCTGACTTCTGCTTCTCCAAAGAGGTGACCACTTTGGAACATTCCCTTCACCTCGTCTTTGTCGCTGTTGTGCATTTTGACTCCACTGAAAGCGAGGGAGCTCTGTCAAAGGGGAGGCGTGGCCAGCTTTGTTCACAGCTGAATCCCACACCAGGAGCACATCAGGCACTGAGTAAACGCGTGGTGAAGGGATGGAAGAACAGAGGAACAAACGAGCGTTCCAATTAATGAGGAAGCTACAGAATTGTGACTTGACCAGATTCAGGGAATATGGGTCATCTCACCTATCAGGACTGAAAGCCTGGGAGTCATTTACAGTTAATTTTAAAAGTTTATTCCAGATTGGGGCACCTGGGTGGCTCAGTCCATTAGGCAACTGACTCTTGATTTGGGCTCAGGTCATGATCTCAGGGTCATGGGATCAAGCCCCACATCGAGCTCCATGCTCAGTGACACTGTGTGCAGTCAACTTGAGATTCTTTTTTTTTTTTTTTTTTTTTAAAGATTTTATTTATTTGACAGAGAGAGAGCACAAGTAGACAGAGAGGCAGGCAGAGAGAGAGAGGAAAGCAGGCTTGCTGCTGAGCAGGGAGCCTGATGCGGGACTCGATCCCAGGACCCTGAGATCATGACCTGAGCCGAAGGCAGCGGCTTAACCCACTGAGCCACCCAGGCGCCCTCAACTTGAGATTCTTTCTCTCTCTCTGCTCCGCCCCACAGCCTGTTCACAGTCTCTCTCTCTCAAATAAATAAAATCTTAAAAAAAAAAAAAAGTTTATTACAGATATTTACACAATCAGAACATACCACCTCCACACACAAAAAAAATCAAGGTAATTCCTACGATTTCTCCAAAACAAAAGTGAAAACTTGTATTAAGACAAAAAGACAGTGATGAAGGGTGGTACGTGGGTGGCTCAGTTGGTTAAGCGTCCAACTCTTGGTTTCAGTTCAGGTCATGTCGTCAGGGTCATGTGATTCAGCCCTGCCCCAGGCTCCCCACTGAGTATGGAGTCTGCTTGAAATTCTCTCTCTCTCTCTCCCTCTGCTTCGCTCCCCATTCATGCTTTCTCTCTCTCTCTCTAAAGTAAATAAACTAAAAAATAAAAATAAAAGACAGTGATGAAGACGTCATGAATATTTCAAATAAATCAAATCCACAAATAAATCCTATGAAAATGATAGTTCTGTAATGATCTGATATTAAGTAATTCCTCAAGTGGGCTTCATTTTCACATAATACCTCATAAAACCTATTACTACCTCACGCCGTAATCCAAAGCACCCGCACCGTGATCAGCCACATGGACAGATTCATATGTACCTGAGGACATATGACAGATGACCGAGGCAGGAAGGAGAGGGAGAGACACACAGAATTAGATATTGCTAGCTAGGAAAAGAAAGCAAGAAAATGATCTTTAGTAGCTGACAGGGACACTGGCTCACAGACAAGTCAGTGCAAAAAGAGTCCGAGGGATACAATATAAACTACGCTTTCATCTATAAATAGTAACTACAGTTTCGTGTTTTATATGCATAGGGCTTGTTTTCACCTGCAAAAGAAAGTTCACATCTCACATCAAGACCTTATTTAACCTATTTCTTTTAATTTTCATATTGTCAAAAATGTCCAGAAAAATGTTTTCTTTCTATTTACAAGACACAAGCTATTAATTTTTAAATATATCCCTATCTTATTTAATCACTAATAAAGGACAAAAATACAATTTCACCAACATAAATGAATTCTGAGCTTTGCTACACTAAAAGATACATTTTTTTTCCCCATAAAATAAACCACATTCAAAAAAGGGCAAACTATAAGAGGGAAGAAAATTTAACTCATATTCAAAAATACAGTCTTTAATCTACACATCCATAGGACTCTAGATGTGGAATATAATTATATACTCCATCTGAAGTTGTTTTAAGGCATTAACAAATTTTAAGTGTTATCACAGAAGGAACAGCATTTGGGCAACTGAGCACTTTCTGTGGTCTTCTCAAAGGGCATCCTATTCAACTACATCGGAGGGGCAAGGAAGCAACTCAGGCACCAACCAGAGTCTTCACTCCCCATGGGGCCACCATCGGCCTCAGGACCTCTCTCAACAGCCTCCACTTACCACTTTCAACAGACTGCTGCAGAAATCTTCCCATCTTCCCTGAGCTTAATCCAGGGAATACTTTACTGACAGTTGGACTTTCTGAGTTTACCAAAAAAAACAAAACAAAACAAAACACCTCAAATCAAAACATCATAAATGGGGCACCTGGGTGGCTCAGTGGGTTAAGCCTCTGCCTTTGGCTCAGGTCATGATCTCAGGGTCCTGGAATCCAGCCCCACATCCCCGCCCTCTCTGCCTCTCTGCCTGCTTGTGATCTCTGTCTGTCAAATACATAAATAAAATCTTTAAAAAAAAAAAAAACAAACATATCTTTATTTACCAACCTTCTATAAACCGACTGAGAAACTAACTCAACATGGCATAACATGATCAAAATGTATTTGACATTAAATGCAATGATATTTAGGTGATATTAAAATGCAACGAGGGAGGGTCAGTCTTCTAAGCGTAGTACTGGGGTCAGTATGAGCTAGGAAGAAACAGAATCTTAATGAAAGAAAAAGGCCTGCTACCATCAAAAAGACACATAAGCTACCATGTTTGCTATTAAAATCAAAGAGAAATAAATCACAGGATGAGTGTGCCTGCAACTCAACAGTGTCTTGTCAACAGCCATCCTTTTTCCTCTACTTTCTCCCAAAAAAACAGGACTCTTACTGCAAGGTCTAATGCATCAAAACATTACACTAAAGCTGTTAATGCAAACAGCACAACAATTTAAATAAGAAAATGCAAAGCTAGGGGCGCCTGGATGGCTCAGAGGGTTGAGCCTCTGCTTTCTGCTCAGGTCATGATCTCAGGGTCCTGGGATCAAGCCCCACATCGGGCTCTCTGCTCAGCGGGGAGCCTGCTTCCACCCTCCCCCCCCCCCGCGCCCCCTCTCTGCCTACTTGTGATCTCCCTCTGTCAAAAATAAATAAATAAATAAAATCTAAAAAAAAAGAAAATGCAAAGCTAAGCTTCATGAAGAGCTGTCATGCTGTATGATGGCGATGCCAATGCTGTTTTAGTATTTCACAGAACTCGAGATCGTCTACTTTTAAAGAGAACAGAAGGTCCATCATTTCATGGACCTGCACACTTACAGAGGCGGTCGATTAACAAAAGATTATCAATTCTTTGTGGGCCTGTCTGACCACAAACCCAGGCCTGTGTCATGCTCAGCACCTCTGAAACTTACAGCCATACTCAGGACTACAAGAAAGAACTCCCTTTTCATTTCATTCTCCCAATTACAATTGTACTAAATCATATCCTATGAACAGCAGTATCTTGATTGGGTAGAGGAACTATATAAAAGAACTCCCTCTCAGTCCCATAAAACAAAATCTTTTCAAAGGTCTAAAGAAACTAGGCATGCCGACATTTAGCACCTAAATCTACCATGCACTGTATCTCACTTTACCTAAGCATATTAACCGATTAATTAATCAGTGTAAATGTAGTTGGTTAGCACATCACTTACCAGCATGACAGGTCATGGTAACATAACTCACTGATGATTTTATTACTAAAAACATGACCACAGTGTGTAAAAATCAATGCCAGTAGCAAGTGAGTAAGGCCAACTCCTGTTATTCACACACTCACATACCTGCGCATGTCCATGTGTGTGTATATGCACATGTTCATATGTGTATGTGTGTATATGTGTGTGTACGTATGGAGAGTGTGTATGTGCATGTACATGTGTGTGCATGTATATTGTATGCATGTGTGTATGTGTGTGGAGAGCATGTATGCACATGTACATATGGGTGTGCATGCATGTGTGCATGTGTGTATGGAGAGCGTGTACGCACGTGTACTATGGGTGTGCGTATATGCACAAGTCCGTGTGTGTGTGCATGTGTGTGTGGAGAGTGTGAACGCACGTGTACATATGGGTGTGCGTGCATATGTGCAGGTATGTGTGTGTGCGTGTGTATGTGTGTGTATGTATGGGTGCATGATGTGTATGTTTATATGCAAATATGAGATGTTTATATATAAATATCTCAATGTCATTCACTTCTGACTGATAGACACATTTAACCAATATATAAAACTCTTGTGTGTGCATTAGAAATAAGGTAAATCAAAAATAAGTTTAGGGGCACCTGGGTGGCTCAGTGGGTTAAGCCTCTGCCTTCAGCTCAGGTCATGATCTCAGGGTCCTGGGATCAACCCCCACATAGGGTTCTCTGCTCAGCAGGGAGTCTGCTTCTCCCTCTCTCTGCCTGCCTCTCTGCCTACTTGTGATGTTTCTCTCTCTCTCTCTCTCTCATTCTGTTAAATAAATAAATAAAATCTTTAAAAAAAAATAAGTTTATCTCATGTTAGACTCAATAAAATCTACTCTTCTCCAGCCTTTTTCCACTTCAAGCAGAACATCTACAACTTTATTAAAAAATCAATAAAATATCTATAAGGAAAATATTAATACAATTGCAACGTGTTTATCAGCTTAAGGTATGGATAATACATGTTTATCTCACTCATGAAGTTGAATATTCTTGAACTGTTGTATAAAAGATGAAAGACTTCTCTATTAAATTATACACTTTGGGTAACTGCCATTGAAAATATCAGAGATGTATTTAATAAGAAAAACTGACCCAGACATAAATAAGACACAGACACCCTTCCCATTTCACATCTAAACTCAGAGCTAGGAATCCTTCTTGACACAGAGCCCATATCCCAGCAGAAAGTTGATGTCAGCTAAAGGAGCAGAGTAATAATATGCAAGCTGCATTTAATCAGCAGCCCTCCAAAATGTAACAGGGCCTCTGATCTAATACCTCATTAGGAGAGCATTCAAAAACGGAATATTCACAGGCATGTCTCCTTTATAGATATTTCCACTATAATAACGGTAGCTGAAATGGCCCCCCACAGAGGTCTATGTGCATACCAAGCTAAAACATAAGCAAATTAAACCACAAACTCTACTTTGAAGTTTGAATTTCAGGATTTACAAAATAAAGCTGATACAGGCCTTTTATTTATTTATAGGGACTTATGAAATATATTTCCTAAATCTGTAAAATACTCTTTTTCCCTTCATAATGCAATGAAGAAACTGGGGGTCAGGGGGGCGGGTGGAGCAGGACTAGATGATTAACAGGTTAAAGGCCAACAATATACAAGGAGCTGGAATGCAAGAAAAAGTTAAAAAACAAAAGCACAGGCAGAAATCAGGGTCAGGTTGAAGATTAGATTCGAATCAGAAGCCACCACATGGAAGAAAGAGCCTACTTGAAAACTGCTCACCACACTTGCTGGGCCAGCTGCCTTCCGCAGCTGACTGGCGGCATGGGGCTAAGTGGCGGCAGAGAGGCGCACGAGAAGGGTGCTGGCCCTGGAGTGTTTCTCGGTCCTCACGCGGCTTCCCTGGGCATATTCATTTTGTGAAAAGTCATCATTTTGTACACTTGTCTGCACACAATATGTATCCACACCATGAGTCCCAGTAAAATCCAATCCAGAGTTCCACTTCCAGGAAGCCAGAACACAGGCCATACAGGACAATTAGAATACTACAGGACGGCTGATCTTTGCAGTACGTTCTCTCACTACGGCAATACCAGTCGCCTCCTTTTGAGGAGGTGATCAGCGAACTGACTCATGAAGGGCCAGCTAGTTTTAGCACCAACAGCACCTATGACAATCGTCTATCGTCTCAGCCAGCTCTGAGTGCTGACAAAATACCACGTACCCTGGAGCTTAACCAACTGACAGTTCTTTCTCACAGTTCTGGAGGCCAAGTCCAAGAGCAGGACGCAAGCACGGTAGGATTCTGGTAAAAAGTCTCTTACTGACTTGTAGATGGCTACCTTCTCACTGTATAGTTGATAGGTGAATTTTAACAGAGAAAACAAGAATAGGTTCCAGAAGTAAAGCCATAATTGACCCGTCTAGAGGACAAAGGCTAGAACGCAAGAAAGATCCATCCAGAGGACAAAGCTAGACCATGAGGCAGACAAGAATTCCATGTCCTCACAGCTGCACTTTCCTTTTCAAGAGGAGCCCCCCTCTACCACACTAACTAAAGTGGTTTAGGGACCATGTGTCCTCACCTCACAGAAACAGCTCACCATTTTGAAGGATGAAAGTAAAGTTGAATAGAATGGCCTTTACAAGAAGAGAAGACAGTTTCTGATTTGGGGGCAGGGGAGAGGTAAGGATTCAGGGAGAGAGAACCAGGGAGAGGGCCGGAGTGAATCAAACCTCCACGCACCCTGGCTGGGGGGATGTGACAGGGGCTCATGCCCCGTGCAGTGACGTCACACTTTGGATGCCCCTCACCAAAAGCATGGGTTCAGCAGTTTCCCACCACCTCAGAGAGTGATATAGACAACCCTGACCTAAAGAAAATGCCAAAGATGTGGCAGTGTAGGAACTGCTCACGGTAAACTAATGAGATGGTTTTATCTAAAATATTTCTCCCACAGAAGCAGAAGGAAAAGACTTCAAACTTAGATGCACTACAGAACTCATTTAAAAATTACAAAGATGATTTAGGGACTTAGGAGACAGTGGCATGTGAAATTTAGAAAACCTCACAAAGTATAACAAGATATTTCTCACTTAAGACACCATATTTTACTCTCCACACGTCCTTAGGAAATGGATTGTGAACTACATGCGAATTTAAAACTTTGACATATTCGGCATATTTTTCACTTAAGTGTGGTAACAATAGCTATGCTGCGGGAACACAGCACTAATTTTATTGTAAATAGCGATGGCAATGATAACTTAAATAATATCATCTTGCATTTTAGGGATGACTTTAATTTACTAAGAGGAGCATATGCAGATAATCTTCCCTCAAGAGAACCAACTCGCAAATAACCCCTAGTCTTTCAATAAAATAAGGATAGCATGATGTCAGAAAATCTGTGCTGCACGAAAGGATCTGTTATTTAAAATGTGACCTATATACCTTTCAATATTTTCACTGTAAAAATTCCCATATAAAATGGGAAACCTACTCCAAATAAATCTACCTAACAACTGAAAAAAATGCCACTTAAATTTATCCAAATCTAACAAGTTAATGACCAAAACCAAACTGGCATGCTGGTACTTCCCTCATGAAGCATTACCTGAGCACCTCACTGTATTCTTAGGAGTCTCTAAAATTGCACAGAACAAATTTTTTCGCAAACTGCTCACCTGCACTTAGGTACCAGGAGAAAATTCAGAAATCTCAAAACTGCCCAAAACTCTTTCGATAAAGGTCAGGCATCACCAAATGCTCCGAAAAGACTACTCTGAGCTCTCACGTACAATCATCCTTCAAGTAATGGACCTGGGTACCCCACCCTCAACATTTCTCTTTAGTAACACATTTAACTTTCATCTTGGACCAAAAAAAAAGAGGTCATAATAAGGAAAGAAACAACAAAACCTGGGGGACGCGAGGCATACTGGACCAGCAACATCTCTTTAAGGCTTCTTTGCTAATTCATTCTCTTAGTTTCAATGTGGGTTGACACATCGCAACTCACCTTTGTGGTGCAAAACACACAAGAAAATTCAGTCCCACTTGAAACTGAGCCCAAATGTAGCCCGGGAGAGGGGAGGTGCAGGAAAGGGTAGGGACGAGGCACGAGGGGACAGACAACAGGCTCACAACAGCACTCTACGACAGAGCACCTCCTCACAGAAGGGCGCTGCCAACACAAGGGACCCAAACATATCCAAAGCACAGCAACGGCACCTCTCTCCACACACTAATGTTACCTGCTCATGTATCTGGGGGAGCAGACAAGGGGACGACAAACAGCATTAAAAGAGATGAGCAGGGGCGCCTGGGTGGCTCAGTGGGTTAAAGCCTCTGTCTTCGGCTCAGGTCATGATCTCAGGGTCCTGGGATAGAGTCCCACATCGGGCTCTCTGCTCAGTGGGGAGCCTGCTTCCTTCTCTCTCTTTCTGCCTGCCTCTCTGCCTATTTGTGATCTCTGTCAAATACAGAAATATTTAAAGAGAGAGAGAGAGATGAGCATACCCTTTTCCAACTTAGAACCTTACCACTAACCAACCCCCCCACCCCCCGTGGTCTCATGAAACCTTGGGCATGTTTCAGGAATGATCTTACCACATTATTTTATGATTATCAGTTTATGGCTTTTTGCACCAAAATTGTACATGCTTGAGGCAAAAGTTCAAACACCTCCACTGTGCTTTGTGTACGGACTACCCCACAAAGTGTCTAACACCTGACACACGATAACGTCTAGAGCACAGGCAACCAGGCAGACGGATGGATGGAGGGAAGCTTCCATACCTAAATGCACAGAGAACCCCTTTCAAACAGTAGAGCCTGCTTGGCCTAAAACATGAAGACATCAACCAGTCAAGCCTAAGACCATGAACAATGGTGCAAGAAACAAATGCTGATTCAGCTGAGCTGTTTATAAATCTGGATGTTAACACGTCCAGTTTATTTAAATACCATACATAAAGATCTGTTTTTGTGGAACCACAACATAAAACTTTTTAAATGATCATATTTTCCTAAGTTTAGATGTCCTTAGTTTTACTTAATATCAATTTGTAGAAAGTTCCTGGAGTTCAAAACTTTAGTAACTGCCATTATTGTGGTCCTGCATCCATTAGACATGAATAAAGGAAAAAAAAGTAAAAAGAAAATCGTAATAACAAATCGCTCTAGGACTTTGTCAATTGAGTGCATTTCTGCACTGCTGACCTGCACATTGGAACAAATATATAAAATCAAATATGCTGATGTGGTCTTAGTACTAACTTAAAAAAAAAAAAAAAACTGGATTTTTTTTCCACTATAGTTGTTTGTATTATCAAGGATTTTAATCTATGATAAATTCTATAGACATTCAAAATCTTAGACCACTGATTGATGCCTTAATTCAAACACGCTGAGTGCTTCAAAATAAATGTTCCAAAATAGCACACTGCAAACTGCAATTCTAACATAAAATAAATGTTAAAATGCTAGCATCTTTCCTGAATATAGTACAGTGTATTAATTGTTGGTCTTGGTAATGTAGCTTATTAGTTTTGCATAATTTAAGTTTTAATTCATCGTTTAATTTTTAATTAAGTAGCTTTTTTCTCAACATGTGTTTTCTGCTTATATGTTGGCCACTAAATATGGTATATATAAAATAATTCTCTGGCATGAATATATGACAGTGCTGTGTATTATATGACTTCTCCATGATCTCAAATACGAAAATAATCATAACAGATTGTAGTCTACCAAAGGGAAAAAAAAAAAAAAGCAGCCATTTTAACTTAGCATTAACACTTCAATAATTTAAGCTCGGAGACAATACTTAAAGAACTAAAGACCTGAACACAAAAGTAAAACCAAATCACTTCCTCTGTGAAGAAATCCTTTGGATTTTAGTTAAAAATAATGAAGCTTTTTTGGGAAATCATCCTCCATATGAAAAGCTAATTTGTATTTGATTTTCCTCTGGAAACTATGGGGACCCATCCCGGCATGCGTGCCAAAGGATACAGTGTCCTCACCAGAGCAGACAGGGACATACAACATTGCCCACCTAATAGAAACTAGAACAGCTAATGAGAATATAGAAGGATCCAAGAAGGCGATGAGGGAGATGCTAACTTCCATGTCAACTTATGAGTCTGGACAGAGGTCCAATTAAACCTCTCAAGTTATTACTGCAGCGAGAGCTCTACTGCAAAGCTCTCTCCTTCCGCTGCCTCCAAAGACAAAGCTCTCCGAAGCAGCAGCCATTAACAGACTGTAATGTCTCATCATCCGCAGACCTTTCCAGAAAACTTTAAAGCATATTTTAATAACTCTTGCAGGTTATCATTTCATTCAGTATAATTTTTAACTGTGCCTTTGTTTGGTTTTTAATGTGTTATATAGCCTCAATATGATGAAATTAGAAAAGAATGTCAATAAAGGAAAATTAACAAAACTAGTCTGAAGAATGCTAGCAATAGCGTGCCCCGCCTCCAAACCACCCGAGAGCTTGTTCAAGTCTGTGGTCACCCTCACGGGAAACCAAGGACACCAGGGATCTGCCCGTCCCTGCATTACCAGCACATCACAAAACCTCTCGCCCACTCCTGCCAGTTTTGACAAAATTAAAGGCACACATGCACACACACACAGACATGCATCCCTACATGTATTTTTTTGCTTGCTCCATGGAAACAGAATTGCCAAGAAAAGTTCCACGGAGCCCTGTTAAGATCAATGGTTTCACAGCTCTAAGCAGAGCTAGACTATCATAACTGCTCAAAATAAAAGAGGTGTACATCCACTTAGTCCCTTTTGTTCCCTGAGGACTTTTCAGCATTAGCTAGAACAGGCCTGCGGACCACTGTCACAAAGACAAACCATGGAAGTTAAAGTGGTTTCCTCCAGAGGACAAGATCTTTCATGTCCTAAATTATGCATCCGGTCATTATTTGACTTCATACAATCATGTTATTTGGAGGAATGGGGAAAAAAATAAGTTGCTTTGGAAGGGAAGGGATTACTTAAAAGACTTGTTGAAGAAGCAGGTTAGCAAACTTGGCTGTGAAGGAGACAAGTGTCCCTGAGCAGCTCCTTTCTTCTCAGACACACCGGTCTACACCCTTGCTCAGAGATGTGCCCCACCAGTCAGTCAGAGTGACCACTTCTGGACCAGCATCCTCACAGACCAAAGCTCTATGCCATTTAGCTCATCCCTCAAGGCCCTCTGTCACTCTGTACCACCGAGAACCAAATGAACTTGCAGTCGCAGGAGATCCTAACGGGGAGACCAGCTTCTTTTTTCTTTTTCTCCCTTCACAGCTAACTTCCTATGTGTGAAACGGGATGTTAACTTTGAATATCTGGTTTGCTGGCTTGTTTGCGAACTTTGAAAACACATCTGTGCGCATGCATGTGAATGCAGTGTAGTATTGTTTTTATGTGGGTGGGAAAGAAGGGAACAAAATTAATGTTTTTGAGAAGGCTAAGAGAACCCCGGAAGTATATATGACTAAACAAATACTGATCCTAGTTACAAGTCAGACATTCCTCCTACCACTGAGGGTGCTAAGGCTTAAGCAATAGAAAGCAAATCGAGATGGGAAAAGCAGGAAGAAGACAGACATCAAGGGCTGTCCAAGGGAAATCAGAAGGAGGGTAGAGTATCAAGCCTGAAGAACCAGGCAGCACAAAGGCCCTTGGAAAAGTAAGGAAGCACGGGGTACAAAAGCCGTGCTGTGTCCAGTGCATGTTACCCAGGACAGCACCGCCAATGTTTCAGATTTCAGCACTTGCCCCAATCACTCACTCATCTGCATCTTGAGGACCAAAGGAAAGAAACGGGGCATTTGTCCACCAAGAATTAATGAGATATTCCCCTCAAAAATAGGACAAAGATGTTAAAACAGTCAAAAAGGGTCAATTTCTACAATTATATTAATATTTAAACTTGTTTTCTAACTCTTCCATATCTCCTATCCCAGGGTGACCTTTAACAAGCAACCTGACAAATACAGAAAACAAAGAGAATCAATAGTAGCCCAGAATGGCAAATAACTTAGACCCAGACTTCTAGAACTTCTTTTTCTTATTAATTATTTTTATTACATATATTGTTTGCCCCGGGGGTACAGGACTGTGAATCGTCAAGCTTACATACTTCACAGCACTCACCATATCCCATACCCTCCCCAATGTCCATAACTCAGCCACCCTATCCCTACCCCTCCACCCTCCAGCAACCCTCAGTTTGTTTTGTGAGATTAAGAGTCTCTTATGGTTTGTCTCCCTCCTGATTCTATCTTAAGAGTAAAAAAGAATCTCAAAAGGAAATGAGATCTGCTTACATGCACTGTAGACCAGAAACAAAACTCTATAGTTTCCTTATCTCGGTTTCATCTTCTATAAAGTGAGAATAACAGTAACAGATCCATTGATGTCATGTGTTACTTAGAAAAAACATATGAAATGGCACGATACAGAATTATGGAACTCCAAAGTATCTAAAAATACTTGCTTTTCATTATTAAATAGAAATTCAGATGGATACAGGTTCAAGAATTGCAAAGTAAACAATTAATATTCCAGCCATGACAGAGTAACTAGGGCCTACTGTAAACAACTAAAACATTGAACAAAATATAGCAAACCATGACTTTCAGAAATTGACCACCACACAGAATAGGACTGTGAGCCCAGAGAGGAGACACAAAGGAGAAGGGGTCTAAGACCACTGGGGACGTATACCAAGCAGCAACCTCATGAGCACAGTGCAGGGACCCAAAGACAACACTGAAGAGTATCACTTACTACAGGAGACATAATGAACCAACAGGAATTTGAGGTTCAAGGAAGCACAAGTGAGAAGGTGTCCAAAGAAATAGCTCCAAAACTCTTAACAGGAGTTCCGGGGATCCCTGGCTGACCACTAAGCCAAACATGAATCAAGTGAAATCCCTTGAGGCCAGAAAAAAGTGGAAAAAATGTAGCCATACACTAAACAGTTCCCAGCAATCACATGAAATATGGAAATCTTCAGGATCTCATCAGAGTGAGGACAGCTGAAGCATTTGGGAGAGAAAGAAAAAAGGTATACCTTAACATTGGCTTAACCTTGTCATTGAGTGAGGTCCACTCCAGACTCACGCTCAGGAATTTAAAAACAAATCTCCAAAGGACCAAGATTATTCTCAAGTGACTCAGATGACTGTCAGAAGTCAGTCCAACATGATTTAAAGGGATACTACAAAATATATCACAAAATAACCTAAACATTACAATATCCAATATCCAGTCAAAATTACTAGACATGCAAAGAAGGAACCCATAAACAGAAAGAACAAGTAAATCAGTACAGAAAAACCCAAAGATCACATGGTGATAGACTTAGCGAGCACATTCTTTAAAACAGCTACTATAAATAAACAGGCAAGTAAATTTAAAGAAAATCATTTTGTTTTGTTTTGTTTTTTAATGACAAGATTGGAGGATTAGAAAAAATATGAAAAGAAATGAGGAGAGACTCAGCAATCTATCAGGCAATATGAAACAGGCTAACATATATATAACTGAAATGCCAAGAGAGAAGGGTTCAAGGTCAATACAGTGAGTAAGAGAGAAAACAGGAAAAAAAATTTTTTATTTGAAGAAATGACCTGAAATTTTCCAAATTTAGAGAAAAAAGAAATCCATCCCCAGATCAAAGAAATGTAACAGCTCCCAAGCAGAATAAACAGAAAACATACCAAGGTACAACAAAACATAATTGCTTAGAAGCAATTTTAAAAAAAAAATGTGAGGGGTGCCTGAGGGCTTCAGTAGGTTAATCATCCTACTCTCGATTTCTGTTCAGATCATGATCTAAGGGTCCTGAGATCAAGCCCTGCGTTGGGCCCTGTGCTAAGCACAAAGTCTACTGGGGATTCTCTCTCTCCCTCGTCCTCAGCCCCTCCCCCTGCTCTCCTGTTCTCACTCTCTCTCAATTAATTAATTAAAACTTTTAAAACAGTAAAAAGAAAATATTCAAAGTGGAAAAATAATGATCTATACCTAGAGGAACAAAAAGATTCTTCATCAAAAATAGCACAGAACAGGGGCGCCTGGGAGGCTCAGTGGATTAAGCCGCTGCCTTCGGCTCAGGTCATGATCTCAGGGTCCTGGGATCGAGCAGGGAGCCTGCTTCCTCCTCTCTCTCTGCCTGCCTCTCTGCCTACTTGTGATCTCTCTGTCAAATAAATAAATAAAATCTTTAAAAAAAAAAAAAGCACAGAACAGAAGATAATGACAGAATGCATTTAAAGAGAATAAAAACTCCCAACCTGGAATATTATATCTAATAAAATCTTTCTTCAAAATTAAAATCACAATAAGAATTGTCAGACAAACAAAAGCTGGGAAAATTAATCGCTTGCAAACATATACCATAAAAAAGGAAATTCTGGCAAAAAAAGAAAATGATACAGGTTGGAAATGTAGAGGAATGAAAAGTACCAGAAATTATAAATATGGATACATATAAAAGATTTTATTTCAATATCTGATTTATTTAAATGAAAATCACTTGCAGGGTTTTGTGGCATTTTTAAGATACATAAAAATTAAATATATGCCAGTAATAGCAGAAAAAGGTAAACTGAACAAACACAGGCTAGTATAAGGTCCTTCCACTTCACATTAAGTATTGTATTTTTTTTTTTAAGATTTTGTTTTTTTATTTGACAGATCACAAGTAGGCAGAGAGGCAGGCAGAGAGGGGAAGGGAAGCAGGCTCCCTGCTGAGCAGAAAGCCCGATGCGGGGCTCCATCCCAGGACCCTGGGATCATGAGCAGAGCTGAAGGCAGAGGCTTTAACCCACTGAGCCACCCAGGAGCCCCAAGTATTGTATTTTTATTTGAATTTGAAGATCCACGGTGTAAACTCTGAAGCAATCACTAAAATAATAGAGCAAAATGATTTAGCCAAAAAGCCAGCAGTGGAAATCAAACAGCCCTAAAACATACCCCATCCAACAAAAGATAAAAGCAGGAAAAAGAAGCAAAGAATACAGGAGACAAAGAAAGAACAAGATGGCAGATTTTAGTCAAGAAAGATATTCTCAGGACAAAAATGCAAGACCCAACTATAATACAACAAAGGACATTAAACAGATAAATGCAAATCGGGCAAAAGCAAAAAGGATTTAGAAATATACACCATGGTAACAATAAGCACAAGACAGCCGGAGTGGCTGCCTTACTAGAAAGAAAAACAAAAATACTTCAAGACAAGGAGTATTAACACACACAAGAGAGATCATTTCAAAGACATCAAAGGATCACTTCAACAAGAAAATCTAACAGTTCTAAAGGTAGATGCCCCTAATAACAGAGCTTCTAAATACATGCCGCAAAATGTGACAGAATTCAAGATAGTTACAGAAAAACCCACAATGATAGTTTGAGACTTTAACACTTTACTTACTCTCAGTGACAGAACAAGCAAGAATAGGGAAGATAACACTATTCACCAACTTGACCCAATTTATAGACTACTCTACCTGGCAACAGCAAAACAAAATTCTTTTCAACCAAATATTGAACATTTACCAAAACCAATCACGATGGGCCATAAAACAATTCTCCATAATTTAAAAGGATTCAATCATACAGAGTATGCTCTCACATTGGAATTAAGGTATCCACAAACATTTGGCAATTAAACATGCTTCTAAATAATCTAGGGAAGAAAGAGAAAAATCACAAGGAAAATTGAAAAATATTTTGAATTAAATAAAAATGAAAATGAAAATTATGTATACAGACTCAGATACAGAAAGCTGCTTTGGTCTCATGCTAACAATGGGAAAAAGTCTAACAATCCATAAAATTGTAACTTTTCCTTGAGCCATTCAGAAAGCTGAAGTCAGAAGGCAACCAAATGTGGGCAAGCCCCTCTCAGTGGAGAAGGAATGCACACCCTTCACCCTGGGCACTGGAAAGGGCAACCACTATACAAGTGGACAGGAGGAAAAAAAAAAAAAAATCAGCCAAAATTTTAACAAAGTTTTAAAAGCCAAGAGTGAGCTAGTATATCAGTATGAAATAGTTGCAGGCCCAGACGCAAGAGAACACAACACTCCATGACAAACTATTTTATCAGACCCCTTACTGGTGCTCATGAGAAAGACTGAGGGCAAGTTGAGAGACTACAGAGAATGCAAGTGGGTGGGACAGGAATGTGCAGAATGATCAGCAGCTTCTGGAGAACAGGCACCTGATATGTCCCAGTCTGCCTCACTAGGCATTTGTCCCCCATCAAACAAAAGCCTCAACGAGCTAGGCAGTGGCAGCAAACACCGTGAGCCCAGAGCAAAAGCAAAGACACACTGCTTCTGGGAAGGAGAAGAGGTCAGAGCCAACGGCCCCTGGGGGAGAGCTAGGAAACCTCTTACTTCCGGAACACAGGAAAACACTCTCTACAACTGGAGAAGGGGAGAAGAAATCACCCTCTACTCTGGAATGTGGCTCCTGCTGGGAGAAGAAGCAAAAAACTCCCAACAAGACCAACAAAGACACTAAGTCAAGTTTAACTGCCGTGAGGAGGGGAGGAAAGGACTATGTGGAAGCCTGACACATGAGAACCAGGCACTCCAGCCCTTCTGGACACTAAAGTAGGACCCGCACAACAGAGAGTTGCCCTACTTCAGCTATGAGCCTAGCACAGCCACCCCAACAGCCCCCCGACCCTGGGGAAAGGCAGGAGCATGAAGGGAGACCCCATCTGAGAGACGGGCATGTGGGGACCGCGGAAGGCTGAGGGTGGACCATGAACACTGAGAAAACCTCGGGAATACCAACTCCCACCCTAAGCCAGAGGAATGGCTGAGTGTGGTCCTCAGAGGTGACAATACCAAGAGTAAAACCCAACAGAGTTTGACTCCCAGTCAGGCTGAAGAGAGCCCCAAACACCCTGACTGAAAAAAAGACACAGCCATTTCTAGGTGTAAGTATTACTTACTTCAAACTTGATTGGTCTACATATGATGTCAAACATTCAGTAAAAAATTACAACACATAAAACAGCATGAAAAAAAATCTCTGAGATGCCAGTAAAGCAGGGCTTATAAGGAATTTTATATCTTTACATTCTCATAAGTAAAAAAAAAGAAAAAAAGGGGGGGGGGGGTTTAAAATCAATCCAGAATTCTGTCCTAAGACTCTAGGTAAAGAACAGCAAACCTAAACCTAAAGTGGAAGAAATCTAAAAAAAAAAAAAGTAGAAATCAATGAAATTTAAAATGAACAAAGGCAATAAAACAAAAAAGCTGATTATCTGAAAAGCTCAAAAAATGGGCAAAAATTTTTGGCTACAGCAATCAGAAACTATGAGGTGCTATGAAAATGAAAGTATTCAGCTATAAAAACAAAGATCTACAAGAGCATAAAAAATATTACTTATAAAAGACTAAATATTGACTATATCAATAGTAAAATAAAGCTAAAAGAAAAAAAAACCCTTTTTAAATTTTTAATTAGATGTTCAGCTTTTGATCCTGAAATAGCCAGAGTAGAAAGAAGTGGTAATATTGGTTTTAAAAACTGTTTTTAAGTATCTAAAAGAGGAACAGGTACAAATAGGTTTTAGTACAAATACAATTTTTTTAATTAAAAGATTTCTCCTTAACATATAATAATAAACTAAAACAGCTCTAACCAAAAACCTAGGGTTTGATTCCAAATCAAAATCAAACTTCGGAGCATCTGAGTGGCTCAGGCTCAGTCAGTTAAGCGTCCACCTCTTGGTTTCAGCTCAGGTCATGACCTCAGGGTTGTGAGATGGAGCCCGAGTCAGGCTCCACGCTCAGTGTGGAGTCTGCTTGAGATTCTCTTTTCCCTCTCCCTCCCCTTCTGCCCCTCTCTGCACACATGCTCTCTCTCCCTCTTTCTTTCTCTCTCAAATAAATACAATCTCTTAAAATAATAATTAAAAATAAATAAGTATCAAAATAGATCAAAATGTGATTGGATGATCAAAGTAAAAAAATAACTACCAACCTGCCCTGGTAGTTGACAGGTATAGATATTTTCTCTAACATTCTTTCTCATCTTCAAAATCATAATAATCAAATGTCCTAATGGTTAAAAAGCCATGTTTTAAATTTCTTGGCAAAATCATGAACAGTAAATAAAACTGCTCATGTTGGATAACATCCTCCTAAATTGTTTTCTCTCTCAATTCTAATGAGGTGAGTAGCGTTGATTGTTTTAATATTATTTTCCTTAAGATCTCAAGATATCATGGAGTTAATTACATTTTTCTAACCTTGTTTGTTTTGTACATGCTTCTTTGTAAAAAGAACTGTTTATCCAGAAGTCCTCTATTAAGGGTCTATGGCATCTAAAATTTCTGTGAAAGAAGGCAGGCAACATAATTTAACAAAGAAACTATTTATGTCATTATACTCATTAATCACAGGGGAACCTTTTTTTTTTTAATTTTAGCATAATTAACCAGTATTTCTATTGAGAAATATTGATCTAAGATACATTACAAGTGTTTGACAATCAAACAGCTTGTTTTTCAGAGGTAAACTAGGCAAAAATATCACGAAGCCAGGTTAGGTTTTCCACGGTATGTCCTTTTGGTGCCTATTTCTACATTTCACTATACTGCTCTCACAGCTTGGTGCCCCGTGTCCTCACGATGACATCTGGATGAGGTTCCCACCATGGCAGCATCCCACCTGGGCCCACTTACGCCTGAACCTGTCCTGCCCTATCTCTCAAGCCCCCAGCTGTTATCTGCCATCACAACCTACAAATACCACATCTCTGAAAAACTAAAGAATATTAAGGTCAGAACAACATAATGATTTATGCTTCCTTTGTAAGACATTTTCCTTCTGACATAGGCAACTTCAGCTCCTGAGGCAAGCCAGCAGAAGAGAAATCCTGAGGTGGAAACTTTCAATTCCTTCAAATCCCACCATAAATGACAATCCATGTGACTTGAATAAATGACAACACTGCTTAGAAATTAGTAAAACTCACACTACAACCCCCAGCAGACACACACACAAAATGTTGAGTTTATAAAGCATCAGTAGCAGAGTGAAGAGATTTAGACTATTCCTTCTTATTGCCACAAACTAGTCAAAACCTGTAAGCAATCACTTTTCCCCTCTGACTCTTGGTGACTGCACCCACAGCATGAGAGGCTGAGACAACACTCCAGTGTCTCTTGGCGAGGTAACAAAAACAACAAGATACTATCAAATGTTGGTACAACAGACTTTACAGAAGACTATCGGAACTAATACACCATAGGACACCTGTCACATGACATATTTCTATACAGTAGCAATTAACTGGTGAAAATTAGACTGTGGACTCTAAAGTATCATTTACTGTGGGACCAAGAAAAAACAAAATACTTCTATATAAATCTAACAAGGTACATGCAAGATCTGCATTCTGCAAAATACTGATAAAAATGAAAGGCCTAGGGGGGCCTGGGTGGCTCAGTGGGTTAAAGCCTCTGCCTTTGGCTCAGGTCATGATCCTGGAGGTCTTGGGATTGAGCCCCTCCTGGGTCTCCCTGCTCAGCAGGGACCCTGCTTCTCCCCCCAACCCTCTGCCTGCCTCTCTGACTACTTGTGATCATAAAATCTTTAAAAAAAGAAAAAAAAACACGAAAGGCCTAAATAAATACGAAGATAGACTGCATTCATAGATGGGAAGATTCAACAATGTAACGATGTCAATTCTCTCTAGGTTCAACAGACTCAACACAAAAAATAACTGAATACCCTCATGCAAAAAAAAAAAAAATGCAATCCATACTTCACACAATATTAAAAATATTTAACTCAAAACAGATCATGGATCTTAATGTAACACCTAAACCTTCTATAAAAATTTTCTATTAAAAAAATAGAAGAAAATCTGAATTACGTCAGGTTTAGCAATGAGTTTTTAGACACAATGTGAAGAGCACAAACCATAAAAGAAAATACTGATCAACTGGATTTCCTCAAATTAAGAATTTCTGCGGCTCAAATAAAACTGGCAAGAGAATGAAAACACAAACCACAAAATAGCTGCAAAACACATAGCTGATAAATGACTTTTGTCCAGAATATATAAAGGAGTCTCAAAATTCAGTAATAAGAAGATAAACAACCCAAATTAGTTCAATTGGGCAAAAGATTTAACACTTTTGCCACTTCACCAAAGAAGAATACTAAAAGCAAATAAGCACATGAAAAGATGCTCAATGTAATTAGGAAGGAAATACAAATTAAAACTACAATCAGATACTAAAGGCAGAAACTTAATAGGTTGGCTAAAACAAGAAAACCTGACAATACGAAGTGCTCATAAGGACAGAAGCAACAGTCTAGTGGTAATGCAACATGGCAAAGCCATTCTGGAAAACCATTTAGCGGTTTCTTGTAAAAGTAAACACACACCAAAGGACCTCGCAAACTCATTCCTGGGAATATTACGGCAACGAGATTTCTATCCCTTTAGTTCATAACCTCCAAACACCGGGAACCTCCACATGCCCCTCAGCTTCAGAATGTACGCACAAACTGTGGTGTGTCCACACCATAGCATACAGCGCATCTGTTTAACCACGCCCCAACTTTTCCCTGTTTTCACTCCTACCACATTTTGACCTGCTTCCCACTTCCTTATCAAGGTTACTACTACACTACAAGAAACTGACCTCAGAGCTGAAATGCTCTCGTTTGCACTTGCGGGCACCATTTCAACAGAGCCAGTGAGGTATTTTGCGCTCTGCCCATGCTATCTGACCGGGTGCCTCCATGCCACTTATTTGTTGTGTGTTCTTTTGACTAGTGAGCATTACATTCTGCTCCACAACCTATAACTGAGAAAGAAAGGAAAAAAAAAAAACTTCTAAGAGATATATTTTCAAGGGCAATCACCACTTTATGTAAGATAATGACCTCCAAGGGTGTAACTAAACTTGGAAGGGTAAAGAGGTTGAGAAGCCATGTGGAATTTTGTAGAATTCACAGAGAAACAAATGTTTTCTAAAAGATTATTTTTAGATGATCTTTTTTTTTTAAAATTATTAAAGAATTTATGAAAGTCCAGGTCAGTTCTATTATCCTTCTAAATCAATTTGTTTAAAAGCCTGATCTTTTAAAATTCAGAAGAATAATGTATATTTAAAGTATTCTATAATTACTAGAAAAGTATTAATTAACAGTGGTAAGAAGAATAAGCTATCTATGCACTATAAATATAAGGTAAGAAAAATCATTTTCATGACATTTCTGAAACCATATGATGTTAGGTGGGTCATAACATTAGTACTTTTCTTTGAAACCTTATATAATTACTAATCTTTTTAATTTTTAAACTGAGTATTGACTTTGTAATAAATGAATGCAAGTAGAATTCCAAATCTGAAATGGTCTGAGTTACACTGACCATTAGCACTAATTTACAAAGAGACATATATAGATATTACTTTAATAGCACCTTGAATTATCTTTCTGTTTAATGCCTTATATAATGCCACAATTTTTCAAAAGGCAAAGAAACACATCTCTTTCTACCTAATTTCCAAAACTATTAAAGGGTAATACAATGAATCTCTTCAGTCCTAGTTGGCCCTTCCAACAAAGCCTTCCCTCAGAAGCCTCTAGGCTTAGCACAGCCAGCCATCCTTGCCCAAGACTTCCCACCTGCTCCATCCCTCCTGACTTTCTTCCCCATTAGCACACACCACCATCTAGTTACTACTGTTTTCATTTTCATCCTTCTCGTTGTTTCTATGTCCCGTTAGACTGCAACCTCCATGGGCGCCAATGATTTTTGTCTGATTTATTCATTACTGTATCCTCAGCGTTTACAATAGTACTAGACCTAAGCAGTGTTCAATAATAATCTTCTTTGAAGATTTTTTATTTATTTATTTAACAGACAGAGATCATAAGCAGGCAGAGAGACAGGGTTGGGGGAGGGGGCGGGAAGCAGGCTCTCCGCTGAGCAGAAAGCCTGATGTGGGGCTCATCCCAGGACCCTGAGATCATGACCTGAGCCGAAGGCAGAAGCTCAACCCACTGAGCCACCCAGGTGCCCCTCAATAACTATTTTTTAAGTGAAATAATTTACACACTTACATAATATACGTAATATATATAAATGATCACTTTCTTGGGACGCCGGGGTGGCTCAATCAGTTAAGTCCCTGCCTTCGGCTCAGGTCATGATCCCAGGGTCCTAGAATCGAGTCCCGCATCAAGATCCTTGCTTGGCAAGGAGCCTGCTTCTCTCTCCACCTCTGCCTGCCACCCTGCCTGCTTGTGCACGCTCGCGCGCGCTCTCTCTCTCTGACAAATAAATAAATAAATAAAATCTTTTTTAAAAAAAAGATCACTTTCTTAACATGTGGCATTACCAATTGGAACATTAAAACGTCTATGGTTAAAAACTTTTAACCCACTATTTTGCAAAACGAACTTTATCACGGAAATCTCCTCTCACTGAACATCTGTAACTACAAGGGTTTACACTCTTAGTAGTAAAGGGCTGGTGCCAGACTGTATCACGGACTTCATTCCATGTCAATTTCTTTAACTTCACACGTTATGAAGAACCATGACAGATTTTCCAATAAAAGGGAGACAGAATTAGGTCTGGGTTTTACAACTCGCAACAATATGGTGGACAGACTGGACCAGGCAAAGAAAGAAGGAAAAGAGGAAGCAAATGGAACAGGCCAGGAAAAGACCATGAAGACCTGACCGTGGACAGTAAGCAGCAAAGGAAACAGGCCACAGCAATGAAAAGTTTATAGAAAACATAGGTAAACCTAGCCACACGCTGGGTGACGAGGAGTTACAGGGGTTACAAAATTTCCACCGTGAGTAAGCAGGTCCTACTTACTGGAGTTAGTGCAAACCGGGAAACAGAGAAGACAAAGAATTGAGAGAACAGGGTGCTGGATTTGTCTTATATACTTAGAGAAGAGCAAAGAATATTAAGGGAAAGAACGCTGTACCCAGATTCCCCGGAAAGTTTAGGAACGCAGACATAAAAGAAGAACCAGTTAGCATTCTAGAAGAAGTCAGAATGCAGGGAAGCGAGGGAAGACTAAGCGCAGGACAGTAACTGGAAGGCTGGCCTGGCTGCTGTGTCGTGTCCATATCTACACATGACCCACCCGGCCACAGAGTAAAATGGATTCTTGCACAGGACGTGCCCATTACTCATAATGCACCTTTCAAGATAACTTTGGAAACCAGAAAACAAACAAAACCCAAGGATCCTTGCCGTAAGGGAAGTCAGATGACAAAACATAACGAACAACAAAGAGTACAAATAAATAAATTCTGGAGTAAGTTAAAATATGATCAGTGCTAAGCCGAGGAGTAGAAAAGAAGGGAAACCAGGAGCACCAAGCTGAAGGAGGATGAGGTCGTGAACAGGGTGAGCAGGGGACGTCACTGAGATGGTGGCTTTTGGGGATGGTCTCAGAAGAGGTAAAGGTGTCCACCAAACAGGTCCATGGGTGAAGAACATTTCAGTGAGTGTCACCAGTAGGGCTGGAACACTTACAAGACCGCATGCTCTGCATAGTCAAGGCAAAAAGCAGCCAGTGGGGCAAGGAGCGAAGCGAGCCAGGTACAAGAGGAGGTATGGCCAGAGACACGGGGTTCAAGATCACAGAGACCCTGCAGAACGCGGCAGGACCAGCGGTTACTCGGAGGGAAAATGTGCTAGGCAGAGCAGTGACACGACGTTAAGCATGTTTTCAAAGGATCAAAATGGCTACAGAGTGGACAACAGATCAGAGAGGGTCAACAGCAGAAGTGCGAGACCTACAGGGCCTACCACGGTAATCAAGGAGATCAGGAGCACTGCAGCCAACGAATGCCACGGCCACCGCAGAGGGAGGAACGGTTGGATTCCGAACATATTATGAACACAGCTCATCATATCTCTTCCCATGGGTGTTTTAATACCCATGTACTACTAGGAATTCTGAATTCCTCTTACAAAAGCCCTGATATCAGAATACGTTACAGTGCATATTCCTTTAAAAAAGGCAATAGACAATTATAACAGCAATAATAACTTTTCTGCTATGCTTACAACTGTGACTTCTATTATAAATGCCTAATTGAAGAAAAGAAAAACAGCTAACAAAAAAATTCTAAAATTACGACAAGTTTATTTTTACAGTGGAAAGTATATGGTGAACGCCATATTGTCAATACATATAACCCTCCCCTGGAAGGAAACACGTATGTTTCCTTTGAGTATGTTTAATGTGATCGTTTTTTTCAAAATTCCAATTAAATGAACTGGCCAAGGAAACACAGATTTATAGTCCAGCGCACACGCTCCAAAGGCCGTAACTATTACAAGAAGGGACACCATCTGCTGAGTTCTGATAGGTTGCTGGGGGATTTTTTAGGAAGTTTCAAAAGGTAAAATTATTAGATAATAAAAGTTAGAACTCACTTTAAGCTAACTCATTAAACAAAGAAGCCACCTCTACAAACCACAGAAGCTTCTGGTCAACTTAGCTCCTCTCCAGTTTCCATGAACTATGATTAAAAACTTGGCCCATTCAAATAAGTTGTTGTCTTCCAAATCATTATGCAAAAATGATGCCATTTACACAATAAAGTACTCAGTTTATAATACACAGATACTTAAGAAAACTCTCTGGAGAACAAAATTCTCTCCTTGCTAAACTGTTCCAAAACTTAAAAGCTACTGGTTGTTTGGTAATACTGAACAGAAGCTATGAAATAAGTAAAATTTATCCAGAGTATTTTAATATAAAACAGTAAGTATTGATCTTTTTAAAAATTTAAGAATCCAGCAATTAGTAAAACGTTTTTATATTTAACTTTTGAAATTTAATCTTAGAAATTAAATAGAGAAAAAATAATTTTATCTTAAAGCTCTTTTTAAACAAATTACAAAAGTATATATAAATTTCCCAATATCTTAAGGAAAAAAATCTGTTACTCTGGAAAAAAAAACAGTCCTCAATTTTGCTCTTGGATATTTCAGAAACCTGTGAAAAAAATCTGTAAAACTCCTCACTATTAAATCTATGGGGCTCAAAAATAATTACTTAGCATCTTTTATAATCCAGACTTTACAGAAACTTGTTAAAAGCAGGAGACCAAGTTTTGAATAAGCTAGTGTATGATATCACAAAACGTTATGCCACTAATCACCACAGTTCTATGATTTCCACTACAAAAATATCAAAGCAAAATAGCTGTCAAAGGCATAAATTAAATCAATTTTAAATTGAACAGAAAATTATTTCCTATTTTCCAAAGGCACTGATTTGGAGTGATCTTAAACCTCTGGAAAAGAATTCCTCAATTTTCAAAAATTCTGAAGTCTAATTACAAGTAATTATAGCTTTTCATTTTCAACATGATGAAATAATTTGATTCTTTTTACAAGAGGTCTGGTTTAGCTCAAAACAGACAAGTGCTTCTGCACTGAGTTAGTACACAAAGACAATAAGGATCATTCTCAATAGAAAATCAGGGCTACATATATGTTGGCCATAAATCATAAATGCTGCATTCAAGCAAAAAAGCGTCTGTATGTTCTGCAAACACAACTCATTCACTCAGATCAATGAGACAAAGCCCATGGCCCACTGTTAGATTCGGCTTTAAAATAAGAACAGTATGGGAGGGAATAAAAGCAGCAACGCAGAGTCATCTCAAAATTCAGACCCAAGGGTTCTTCGGAGGAAAAAAAGAAAATCAAGCCTTTCTGATACTCTGTTTAGTCAAAGGAACCAAACACAAATCATCCTACAGCAAATGATAACTAATGTTAGTTTTAACCCATTGAGCCACCCAGGCGTCCCTCTAATGTTAGTTTTAAATGCTTAATATAAGACCTAATACTTGTCCCAGAATAATCCTACTTCTATGAAAAAAACAAATGGAATCCTATAAAGCATACAAGATATTCCTAATTGTAAAACTACAAAATAAAAGAATAAACTAACTCAAAAACTTCAGTTTCTGACAGCAATAAATACTTTTGCCTGCGAAATTTGCAATGCTGCACATTTTTCCACCTTTTGCTTTATAAAGTGCCTTTTGCTGATGACTCACATTTCCAGTGATTTGTTATATGCTATTAGAACAAAAGCTCCATAAAACTGCTTTCTACCCTGACCTTACACACCTGGTTACAATTACATCTTCAGAAAGCAAACCAGGAGTTTAGCAAGGACATACTAACAAAAGCCAACCAATCAACAAACAGAAGCAAATATTAGAGCCCACCCACTCAAAATTCCAATAAAGAACCCACATTATACTCCTTACAAACGCAAGTGCACACACTCACACACACAGGGCACACACATACCCAACACATGACAGACACACAGTGTCTGAACACAGATCACCCAGTTGTAAAATGCTCCTGTCAAGACAAAAGTTGACCAAGTCAATCCACAAGACATTTTTCTAGTAAATGCCCTTGGGGAAAAAAAGATCAAATTTGTCTTTTTAAACTGTGAGCCGAAAAACACAAAATAAACAAAAAAATTAAGAAACAAAAACAAACAAGCAAAAAAAAAACCAAACCCACCAGAACTTTAGAACAACAGTGCAGTCATTGTAATACACGTTGCTTTAGAATATTATGAAGTTCTTATATTACATCAAATAAGAAACCATCTTGGCTAAAGTCCAAGATAGAATCATAACGAAATTCTCAGTTGCAGTAAGTTCTGGCCAAAAAGAGGGAGCTCTGGTCATCTCCAGTTATCAGCTTCCCAAAGCACCTTACAAAACCACAGGAGACTAGGAACATCAAGCCAAGTAACTCCAGAGCCCTGTGACCAGGCTTTTAAAACAAAACAACAGTGAGCAATTTAACCCCTTTAGAATTAGAGAGACGCGTATCTGCTGCTCTGAAGCCAACTAAAGCCACCCTGCGTCTTCAGAACGCTGTAAGGAAAGGAAGCACAACCTGTACCCGCTCTAACAATGTCCATGGAATGTGTGTCTGTTTCCTTTCTGACCACACTTCCCAAAGGGAAGAGCCTGGTCAACCGGCCTTAGGATACTTAACTTGCTTTGTGTCAAGTTAGGCGTCCCGCCGAAGAAGACACTTTAACACACCTGACTCTTCCTTCAAATAATCAAGGACTTCCACAAATTCAAATGTGTTTTCTAGTTCACTGACCCTTCCACCTTCTGCCATAAAACATTGGTGCTGCCATCCCTCGTACGACAAACTGGGAAAGAATATTTTCACAGTATTAACCACAGTGTGGACAACTGGGGGATCCAATCTCAGGTGCATTTCCTCTCTGGATGGGTATGGCAACAAAAGGAGTTCAAATATTCTCAGCCAGTCAGATGATTATATGCAACCCTTATGTAACGAAGTTCATTCTGTGTCCTTGGAATATGTTCAACTCACTGAGAGAATCAGAAGAGGCAGAATGAATGATGACCAACTTCCAGCGCTTGGATTACCCCATAGAAGTGGAAGCATGCTTGCTCTGTGCGACTCCTGTGCATACAAACCCAAAGACATACAATTGGGAGATGCAAAGAAGCAAATTTCTATGAAGAAAACATTGTAAGAAATAATCAAAAATGGAATAGAGGGGACCTGGGAGGCTCAGTCCGTTAGGTCATTTTGGCTCAGGTCATGATCCTGGGGGGGTTCTGGGATCGAGGCCCACATTGGGCTCCCTGCTAAGCAGGAAGCCGGCTTCTCCCCCTCCAACCCTACCACCCTGCTTGTGCTCTCTCCCAAATGCATAAATAAAATCTTAAAAAAAAAAAAAAAAAAAAGAACAGACATCCTTAAGAGGTAGTATATTTCCAATCTAGTAGAAACTGGATATTCAAGGAGGGATTATGCAACCATTAAAAGAACCTTCTGCATTCCCTGACAAATTTTCCAGTCCTTACGAGCAACCATTTATTGCATGCCCACTGCATGCCAGGAACTGCTCTAATGACGGCAGACATGAACAAGAATGAGAACCAGAATCCTCCCTGTACAAAACATTCACATATAGAGAGGTACAGCAATAAAAAGATAACAGAATAATGTTGGACAAGTCTAGTTTTAAAATACAGTAAGACATCCTAATACAAACACTGAGGAAGTTAAAAAAAATATATATGGGCCTATGATTCAGAGGAAAGGGTAGGCCTATATCACTGATCCTATAAATCAGTCACTTCTCGATGGTAATGAAAAGTCTTGTTAAAAACTAGGAATAAAAGTAACTGCTCCTATATCCTTAGCTCTTATGCAAATTCGAATCTATCAGTTAACAAGGTAGTCAGAAAGTCTATTCTTTTAGGTAACAACAAGAGGAAGCATAGCTTCTTACTGGCCAATCCCCAGGAGCATCAATTCCCCATCTTCTATTCCAGCCATCAATCTCCTTAACTTTGCCTAAATGGCTTCAATAATGTTCTCTTCAGCATCTCTGAATTTTACTATATTTTACTATACAGCTTACAAATAAAGCACAAAGAAAACCCTGGCATCACTTTTCAAAAAAATATATTCATATAAATAAATCTTGTCTTGACATTTCACAGATGTATATTTTTTTTAAAGATTTTATTTATTTATTTGTGAGAGAAAGAGAGAGAGCACAAGCAGGAAGAGTGGCAGGAAGAGGCAGAGGGAGAAGCAGCCTCCCCGCTGAGCAAGGAACCGGATGCGGGACTCATCCCAGGACACTGGGATCATGACCCAGGCAAAGGCAGACCTTCAGAATGATGTCCCCGGTGAGGGCATCTGCTTAACCAACTAAGCCATCCAGGCGTACCACAGATGTATATAATATTCATATCACTCTCATTTCAGTCACTGAACTTCCCATCCACCAAGAAAGAAGGGAAAAATTCCTAATCTGCTTAACATTTCAAAAATATATTTCACAATTAAGCCAAACTTCTGAAATGCTGAAATTCATGTTAGTTCAAACTGTATGAAAGCTGCTAATTTGGAACCCCATAATTTGAACCAACCCTTGCAGTGAGAACAGCTAAAAACACTATAAAAATATGAAAAATGTGTGATTAAAGACACTGAAGAATTAACAAAAGACTGAAAAATGAAAAATTACATGGCCAGGACCTGAGGGAAAAAAAGAGGACCACAACAATAAGCCCATGAAGATAAAACTGGCATTTGGGGTTGCTTCCCTAGGAGGATTTGCAATTCAGCAGAAGATGGGAGAGAGGCCGAATGGGCTTCTGACAACCACCAAACTGGAGTCCAAGGCATGCCATGGTCATAGGGGAGGAAGAAAGGGGAATTCCCCAAGAAACCCAATTCGTGTATGGTTGAACCTCAAAGAATCATACCCTAAGAGCATGGTAAACCAGAGCAGAGAGGCCATCAGAGTCCTACAGCCCACCTCAAATTGTAGTAACCCATGCAATTAAAATGAGATGACCCTGGATGGCTAATATCCATATCCCCAGCTATGTAACAGAAGCTAATATAAATCCTCACTGCAGGAAAATCTCAAGTTACTACTAATAAGTCTGTTAATAAAATGTCCATCACATTATAAAAATAACCAACACAAGAAGAAAGGAAAAACAACAGGACAATTTAAAAAACCAACAGAAACAATAGGCAACAAAAACAGACCCAAGGTTGTAATGCTGGAACTATCAGAAAGAGACTTTAAAACAATGACCTCTCGGGGTGCCTGGGTGGCTCAGTTTTTAAGTGTCTGCCTTTGGTTCAGGTCATGATCTTGGTGTCCTGGGATCAAGCCCCATACTGGGCTCCCTGCTCAGCGGGGAGCCTGCTTCTCCTGCTCCAGCTCTCCCACGCTTGTGTGCCCTCTTGCACTCTCTCTCTGTAATACATAAATAAAATCTTTTAAAAAATTAAAATTAAAATAAAATAAAGACCCCTGCAAAGTTCAACAGAGGCTGGTAAAATTCATCTGAACAGAGGGTAAGTATTTTAGGTTTTACGAGCCATAAATTTTCTGTCACAACTACTCAAGTCTACACAGAGATTTCTACATCCAGCAAGCACATCATTCAAAATTAAGACACACACACACACACACACAAATAAAGTAAAAAAAATTTAAAATAATACATATATTATACACACACACACCTCTGTGTGTGTGTGTATATATATATATATGCATTTATTTTTTAATTTTATGAAGGGCGCCTGGCTGGCTCAGCTGGTAATATATGAAATGCCTGATCTCCAGGTTATAAGTTCGAGCCCCTCACTGGGTGTAGAGATAACTTAAAAATAAAATTTTAAGAAAAAATTTCAGATGAATAAAACATAAAATCATTCATCACCGAGAGACACACACTAATTAAAACACAAAAGGGTAACTCAAATAAAAACAAATTAATAATAAAACACAAAAGGGTATTTTTCAGGAAGAAGGAATTCTGTCACATATAGCTCAAGACAGAGAAGGAATGAAAAGATAAACAGGTAGATAAAGGAAATTAATGACTGCCTACATAAAATAACGGGCCCAAATAGTTCTCCAAGACAGAGGGGCTCTGCTTGTCCAAAAGCCCTGTAAGAGGAACTGTCAGTCCACTTAGTTGAACAGTGGAAAAGTGCAGGACAAGAAGCCAGTTTCTTGGACTCCTGCCCTGTCAGATTATGCCACGGGCCTTCATGAGTGTCCTTGCCTGGAAAAATATCCCAGAGACAAGAGTGCCTTATTCTATCAAATAATGCTCTTTCACCCATACACTTGATGACAAAGAGGACAACAGCATGTGAGAAAACACAGGCTCTGAAAACTATAAATTGAAAAGTGATTCAGAAGTGGTGGATCCTGATTGTGAAGAAGTTTTAGAAATGTACTTTACTTACATATTTTATTTTCATGTAAGCAAAAGAATAGTATCTTTTTAAAAACTATTTAACCTAGAGGCACCTGGCTGGCTCAGTCAGAAGAGTATGTGACTCTTTATCTCGGAGTCATGAACTCAAGCCCCACACTGGGTAGAGAGACTACTTTAAAAAAAATAAATAAATAAACTTAAAAAATATATAAACTATGTCCAATTTTTTAATACGTACACAAATTCTGATAAGAAATATATAAACAAAAATAAATATATTTGTGTATATAAAAATGCAGAGTTCCCAACCACAGAGACCTTACAGTTGAGTGGGAAGGCACTGACAATACAGAAGGGAATAAAAACACAGACAAAATACTTTCTAGGTAAGTTACACCACAAAGAAAATTAAAAGGTTATATGAGAAGTAGGTGGTCAAGAAAAGGCGATTAAATGAGCATCCCAAAGTCAACAAAGAACAAGCCAAAGACACTCCCCCCCACCCCCACCCCCCACCAGAAACAGGGTTGGTAAATTGAAGGTCAGTGTGGATAGTGAATATTGAGAAGGATGGAGGCAGGAAGTAGGAGAAAAGTTCAGAGAAGCAAATGGAGCTCTATTTTGACCTAAAGTTTGAGATGCCTTCAGAATATTCAAGCAAACAGATATCAAATAAGCAGTAAAATACACAAGTCTGGTCCTCAGGAAAGAAGAGAAGAATAAAGAATCAGGGCTAGAGAGAGAAACTTGGTGGACTGGCACTGAGATAGTTTTTAAAGCCATAATATTAAAGGATATCTGTCACTCAAAGAGAGAGTATGGATCAGAGGCTGGTGTATGACAACTCGGGCCGAATGCAGCCTCCCTGTGGTTTCTGAAACCTGGTTTTATAAGACAGGGCCACACTTAGTCATCCACATGTTGCCTGTGGCTGCTGTTGCACTGCAACAGTGAGTAGGTATGACAAGAGACCAGGTTGCCTACAAGTCCAAAACATTTATTATCTGGCCCTTTACAGAAAAAATTTAATGATGACTGGTATGCACAGATGAAGGACTAGATACCAGAGACAGAGCTGGGGTGGGCAGGTGGGGGGCAGGCAGGGCCATTCCAAGTCCAGCAGAGGGAGGGAGCAAGCATAGGGTATGTGAGAAGGAGCAGAAAGTGAGGCAACAAAGAAACCAACACCAAAAACATCCCAGGAGACTATGGTCTCACAGAAGCCAAGAAACAAGGACTGTAAGGACAAATCAGACAACCCATCTTGAACACTGCCCACTGCATCCAGTAGCCCAGAAGTAACTGGTAATATACTAAGAACAGTTTCAGCTCTCGGAGGAGCTACCAAGTCAAGCAGTAAAACCCCGAACACTGGTTTCCTGTTTCATAACACTAAACTCCCCGGCCCTCGCTCAAAGCTGAATCATTACAGGACTCACTGATGGGGTGGTAAGAGCACTCTTTGCATAATTTTTCTTGTGGTTCTTTCCTTAGAGGCCTGAGATCAAATGTGCTCTCAGGAGAAGGAGGAATGGGACCAGATTGTTAAGACTGCCAATTTCTGTGGTGTAAACACTCCCAATTTCAAGCTACCAATAGTATCTCACCTAACTCAGAGAATCCCTGCACATCTAACCATTGTCCCTAGCACCATAAGCTGGTCTGATCCAGCTTTGGCACACAATGCAGGGGAGTGGGGGGCAGAGGACTTCCGCAGGAACACAGGAGGTGGTGACAGTGTGAGGACACCTGGAGAAGGGTTGAAACAAGTCTGAGACTCCCCAGAAATATAAAAGTTCGCTGAATACTCCTGAAGTAAGGGAAAGCACCAAACTTGAAGCAACCACAGAAACACTGAATTTAGTTCTTCATCACATCCCCGTGTTACAGAGACTTCAGCTTCTGTGAGGACTGCTTACACCTTTAAAATTACAGGCACATATTTTCTAGAATACATTAATAGCTTCCTTAAATGGTAGGTCAGAGGGCACTGATGACATATGTAAATATTTGGAACCATGTGTCCTAACTAACAATTTACCTGTGTACGCTATTGTAAAACTTTAGGTAAATAACGATGGATCATGGACACAGAGGTGAGCAGAAACTGCAAGGATATTTAAATCACAATGAAATAGGCCTTTTTTAATCCTCAGGACGTTTATACTAAAGCAAACCCAATAATGAAAACCCACTGGCCTGCTATGGTCTCCCAAGGAAACATGTGGCTCCTCCGAACGGAAACGCATGCAGACCACCTGCAGCGGGCCATGCAAAGAGCCCCCAGACAGGCTCAGGTCTTCATCCCCAGAACTTAGCAGGTTCTGCCCAAACAGAGCCCAAACAGTGTGCAGACATGGTTAAACTAAGGATCCTGCTACCGCCGCAGATGACCCGCAGCGGCTCCAGGTAAGCACAAGAGTCCTTCCAAGCAGAGCAGGGAGAAAGGAGGCTCAGAGTCCACGAGAGTGGCGGGTGCTACTCTGCGGGCTTTGAACATGGAGGATGGGGCCATCGGCCAAGGAATGTGAGCGGCCTCTACAAGCTGGAAAAGTCAAGGAAACGTATCAGCCCTTAGAGTTCTAGAAGGAACCAAATCCACTGAACTTCCATTTTAGCCATTTTGGAATTCTGACCTCCAGAACTGTAAGAAAATAAATGTGTTGTCTAAAGCCAGCAAGTTGTGTTATTTCCTTTCGGCAGCAATGGGAAACTCCCCCACCAACCTACCTATCCCTCCTCTCATGGCGCCAATACAGATGAGCCCCTCCATCCACTGTCAGTGACTCCACGCAGGGAACACCACAGGTACCAAAACAGACAGCACCCAGTAAATCCCAGTAAACGCCCAGTAAATCCCAGTAACTAATAAAATAAGAGACCAAATAATATGATAAAGACCCATTCTTCTCTTCTGCTTATCCTCTGCCAATGTAGGGAGAAGTGCCAAAATGACTAACATAAAATGGGAAGAAAGTATGAAAATATTACAATATATTGCTCCTCTTTTCATACGTTTGTTTCACTTTACTTCCCTGCCATAACTCAAGGCAGAATTATAACAGAAGTCAATAATTGTTTATTTGCATATTTTTTGGAAGTCTAAAAGATCTAGTTAGAAAAACCATGTATTTGTCTTAAATGTCTTAAAAAGCCATGAATTTTTGTTGTTTTTAGGCTGCTGTTTAGTCAATCTACCTTCTATAGAGATTCATCTCAAGCCAAATATGAGTGCTTGACATGGGATTTGAACTAGTGTCTTTCGGACACTGTACTAGTCAAGATTCTCCAGAGAAACAGAACCAATGGGATATATGCAGATTTTTATAAAGGAGGAGACTTATTACAGGAACTGGCTCATGCAGTTACAAGGGCCAAGAAGTCCCACGATCTGCCATGCACCGGCTGGAAACACAGGAAGTCTGGTGGTGTGAGGCAGCCCGTGTCTGCCATCCCAAGAATCAGTAGCCCTGATGTCCCAGGTAAGAAAAGACGGCAACACAGCTCAATAAGAGAGCAAATCTGCCCTTCCTTCTCCTTTTTATTCTATTCAAGGGCTCTCCACAGATTGGGTGATGCCCACCCACATCAGGGAGGCAGACTTCTGTACAGGCTACAGAGTCAAACACTAATCTCTTCCAGAGACACAGCCCCTGGGGGGGGGGGGGGGGGCGGTGGTGGCACGGCTGCCATCGCAGAGGCTGGAGAACACGAGTAAGTGCACACGAGGCCTCGGAAAGGGACGTGCCTTCCGGACCAGCAGAGGCCAGTGGGAACTGTGGGTTAAGGATTAGAATCGACAGGAGGGGAGGAGACAAATGGGACAGTGAACATCCAGCCCCTTCTTTCGAGAGGAGCTCCAAAGCCAAAAGGGGTTCGGACACAGATGCGCAGCACACATGCCCCTCAAGCCACCACGGGTGAGAAGGGCAGTGGCCCCAAGCACAATGGAGCGTGACCTGAAGGAGGACAGAGATCCTTTCTACTGATACATCGGCTGCACAGAGAACAACACTGAAAACTAAAACAAATGAATTCATAATGTGTGCTAACCCAACTCAGGCCCATCCACACTCCATGAAATGAGGAATGACTCAAGGATCTGGTTCTTCAGCAAAGTCCTAATGAAGAAACCATGAGTACATCAGAGTAGAAAGGGTAACTTTGGGCATGGGGAAAATCAGTGTTTAAAAAAAAAAAAAACTAGCATTAACAAAATCCAATGATCCCTTGTTTACAGACCACATTTCCCATTTCTTTCAAAACCCAATCCATGTGCTCTAAATCTACAGTAAGTGCTGGGTACTCAAGTGCTTACGTAAATGACTTCAGAGGTCACTGAGACAGACCTCTGATTAAATGAACAATCCAGGAAGGTAAAAACCCCCAGAAAATGCCATTATTCCTATTACAGCTCTGATGAAGCAGCCAGCTCCAACCAAAAAGAGAGGACAGTGAGGAGTGAGACAAGCATTTTGGTAAGCCCATGCCACATTGGATTTCTCAAAGTCAAGTCAATAAAATGATGACAGGAGTGCCTTCTATGTGAAAACACTCTTTCTTTCACAGACTAAAGCACTTAAAACATGGTTTAAGCCCATCAATAACTGAGTAACTCCCTAAAATTAAAAAGGACACCTTTGGGCATGCAGACACCATGGGAGCCTGCCACTGCTCAGCGGAATGCTCGGTGAGCTTCAACCCCCAAAGTCCGCGCTCCCGAGGGACTTCATCCACAGCCAGAGGATAGACAAGATTTCGGTGCCTCCTCAAGACAATAGAGATGGAACACCCATGAGTCTGATGATCAGAGTTGAATCCTGGCTCTAACCAGGTACCAACAAACTCGATAAAGCTGCTTCACCTAACCTCAATTTCCATTCCTCGGATCTAGAAATAAAAATGCCCACCTATGCCATCATCATGAGGACTAAGTGGGACACTACACATAAGACACGAGTATCTCCCGGATATCAGGAATGTTCATAAGCGTAATAGCTGCCACTGTTATTGCCCCCATGAGCTGTCGGTCATTAAGAGCATTGTACCTGGAAATCAGACGATTGGCTACGATTTTCAATACGTCTTATAAGGTAATGTCCTGCATTTAATGTTAAACTTAATGCAGCGGGCACAAGAAAGGGCGTTTAGCTTCTTGAGTAGAGGCTCAGACGGTAAAAGCACTGGTTTGAGCAACTCCACCTACTGGTGTGCAAGCGGGACCAGGGACAAAGGCAAGATCACAGGCAAAGGCTGCAGAGCACAAGTAAGAGCAAGAGACAGGGTAGGGGCAAGAGCAGCCCTCGGGCAGAGAAACGAGGATAGTGAGAGGCTGAGCCCCGGAAGCGTCAACACAAATGGCCAAATGGCTGGGTGTGGCGGCTCCAGAGGAGAAAGCTGGAGAAGACGCCATTTTCCAGCCCAGAAATCGGAGACACGGCAGCCCCCATGGAAGAAGTGGGGACCCCAGCAACGAGACACAGGCGAGAGTCATGACATCTGCTGACTTGAGGGGGACATGGAGAGCTCCTGCAAGAACATCCAGTAAGCAACCGCGCCCAGAGGGAACTAAACATAACCGCTCAGCAAAGGACGGGACATGGGCTACCCATAAAGGATCTGGGCCTCATTCCCAGATCTGTAGTCTCCAATGCACACGGATCCACACCACTCAGGACACACACTTTGTAGAGGAGTGCACGTGCAGGGCCCGGAAGGTGAGTCCTTGAGACACGAGGGGCAGACTTCTCACCTACAGAAGATGTGTTTGCAAGCGACTTAATTCTCGAACTCCCTTGTAGAAACGGAAACACAGGCAATAGGACCAGCTAAAACACGACATTTCTCACCATCAGTTCACTAAGCTCTCGTCAAAGTTTAGTATGGGACTTTCAGGTATGTTCTTTTAAAGGAAGAGGGTGCCTTCTCTGACTCCCACCATGCCTTCAGCCTAGAACACAGATGCAATGGCTGGTACCCCAGCAGCTCTCCTGGACTATAAAGTGACCTGGAAGGTGAAGACCCTGCTCTGAGGACATGGGACAGAACAAGAGATGCCCAGAACTCTAAAAAAACATTAAGAAACTTTCTTTATGTGAGCTAGAAATAAACTTGTATCTATTAAAGCCAATGTAATCTAGTATTTCTGCTCTTTGTAACCAAACTAGTCCTAATTAATACACAGTAAAAAAAAAACAAACAACAACAAAAAAAAACTAGAGATAAAATGTGTGGGAAATAAAATGAATTTACTGTTTACTCTTTGCTTGGCAATGTGCTAGATAATTCATTATGTATTGTGTCATTTATTCCTTTAAAACTACCTCTATTTTGCAAACGACCCAGATGCCAAACCTGGTGAAGAACATAGTTGAGGTCACATAACTAGCATCAGTAGAACCCGGACCCAAACCTAGAGTTGCAGAATCCAGGTCTCCTGATTGCTTGCCTTTAAAACTGAAGCTACACGCCCAATCAGCCCGGACACCCTGTGAACAGGGGCCCTCTCCCACGGCCTCGAGCGGCACAGCAACACATTCCATGAAAAAAACAAACTTCCTATGACTCTATGCCTGGGAATCTACAATCTCTCATCTACAAGGGACAATAAATGCTAAAGATAATGATAAAGAGCTGGAGGGGAGCAGGGTGAACAGAAACATGGCATCCACCAAAACCAACCTTTCTTGAGGCTACTTTCTCATTTTATTAACTCTTGTTTTTAAAAATCTACTAGGTTTTGAAAGTCACTTTTTAAAGTAATTAAAATACTTGCTATGGGTCGTGACTTGGGCATGCAAAAATGTTTTCAGAGACTGTGGTGATCACTGAAACATGTTACTTGTGAAATGTGATTCACTGGACGATGCAGTTTGTAATCCGACATGGGTCCCCAAAGCCGCCCTCTGACATACTATGAGTTGTGAGGGTCCGGAGTCCCTGCAGAGCTGCCCCACACCAACCTGTCCTTCTGCAGGTCCTTCTGACCGTGCAGGTCCTGTCAATGAAGTATGGGCCAGCCCTGCACGGTTCCCATGTCCAGACTGTGGGGCAGAACGTCACTGTTAGAAAATGCCTGTGTGGACCTGCTGACCTCTGTGTCTACCTTTCAGCCTGTGCCATAGTGGAGAGGGGAACTTCCTCATGATGACGATGAACTTGAAAGACTCCAAGAAGCAACTGTGACATTCCACTTCTTCCCGAATCCCCTAAATCTTCTCTAGGGTCCCTCACCTGATCGTAACAGGAGAGTTCTTCCTGAATCCTGTCACCCGTCTTCGAATGATCTGTAGTCAACCAGAGTTTTTATGGCATTCCAAGAACCGGTTCAATTATTTAAGGTATCAGATGAGCAGGGGAAAACGCTGCACAGCTTTCCATGTCTGCAACACTACCCTAAACGCTTAGTTTGCTATCAGCTACATCTCCCCACTCCCCACTTAGCAGTACATAATGTGCCGTCAAGCCAGGACTCACATTCCATTCCTGCACAGCTAATTTTTCAATTTAAATGTAGCACTTTACACTTCATCTTTCCTTAGTCTTAGCCCCCAACGTTTCTAAAGATGATTTTACGCCATGAAGGCCACCACCTACTCTTCGATCTTTACCTCTCAGATTTCCGCCATCAAAAAAACAGCGCGATACAGGTTTACGTGTTTATTCCAGATTTTGACAAAACTTCTACTAAAACAGGAATCACTAGCTTGGGTAACGTCCAGTGCACAGCAAGTATTATTTGGTTTTAGATGCAATATATATAAATAAGAGCTATTTAGTGACAAGCACCTAGAATGTAAGGACGATGCCATTACGATATGGATTTCCTCATTCCTTATAACTCACAGAAAACGGGATTTTAGAGGTTAGAACAGATGCTCTCATGGGCATAGATGATACCAGAAACTGTTTCCCCCAAATGCATGCCTCCCCCTGCGCATCTCACTACCTGTGTATACAGAGCTTCCATCTGCCTTCCGCAAACAGTCCAGGAAGGTAGATGTTACAGAAATACAGTTGCAATCACCCGGCAGTTTGATGCCGCGTACGCGCACATGACAACACATTGATTTTACTTCTCCCTCCATGCAGACATCTATGTAAAGAAATCCATTAGGCAGACAGTTCTCATCTCTATTGACTGACAGAGTGACAATTGAATACTTTTCACCTTCCAAAGTGACTGACAGCTAGACACTTAAACAAGCCTTCAAGTTGCAATAATAGTATGAAACACTTTCAATTATCTGAATCAAACAAATCCATGATCCTACTGGCTGAATGCATTTTTCTGTCTGCTGCTATGCCTGGCTTGGTTTACACTATTATTTGGATAATTTTGTGCCTATTACAAGAATGTTCTTCTTGAAGAGTAAACTCGTTTTATAAGTGATGATTTATTTTTTTTAAATGTCAGAGGTTCCTATAAACATTTAAAACACGGGTAAATATATACCCTAACCCAAACCTACTTATTTCTCCTTACGCTGATGAACTTTTCCAAATCCAATGTTGTACTCTAAAAGCACTTGATGTGGTCATTGGCTCTTGCACTGTAACGCCCCCTGTTATAAAAAGGTCCCGTGAATGTAAGCGGTGCTACAATGGTAACAGAGGGATTAAACTACAAAAATCCCATCTAGTATTTAGTCTACTTATTTTACATCCTTAGCCTATGGATCGCCTCACCTCTCTATAAAGCTGGGGTAAAATTTAATAGGTTAAAGCCCTTTTCAGTTGGTTATAATCTAAGAATGCCTCATCACCACCACCAACAAAACTCATCTAAGAGAAGCATGCAGCATATAGAAAAGGTCTTGCAAAAATCAATGAATGACCAGGAACCAAAGAACAGTCACTGCACCTCACAGAAGTGCAAAGACTAAATGGTCTCATGGTTTGCTGCATCCCAGCTGATCACACTGAAAAACAAACGCATCCTTATGATTTAAACACAACCACTGCGTACAGCCCTGCAAGTCAGGCCGGGATGACGCGGACGTAGGGTCACTATGCTGGCAGACACAGAGTCAGGATAGAGCACAGCTGAGCTACTTCATAAAAATACGATCACGAGCGGGAGGACTGGTCTCCTTAAAGTAAACAGCTACATCAAAAATGGCTGAAGCATTTTAAGAGCCAAATTTACTGTGAGGAGTGAAAGGATCTAAAAATAAAACATTTTCACACATGTTCCCTAAATATTTGCCTTAGTAACCACGACATATAGTAACTTAGTAGCTGCTAATTTTCAGTAAACTTTTACTTCTCTAAAATAGTTTCTGTTGGTTTTGTTGTAAATGGAGGCAAGGGACAAAGAAACTATAAAGTAATCTCATCTTTTCACAATTACTCCAACTTTTCAAAATAAGCACCAATGGCTGCTTAGCCTAAAAACAAGCTTTTGAGAAATGCAGATAAACTGGAGGGGGGATGCGGAAACACTTGATGGGAACGCAAACAGTGATAGCTAATGAACATAAAAACTACAGTTCTCACGAAAATCCCATGTGGCATTTCGGCTGAAATACGAAAACCAAGGAATGGCTTTTTAAAGATGACTACTTTGTGATCAAATATAAAAAAGAACTAATACCTTTTTTTTTTTTTTACTAAGGGATTTGGCCTTTCTTCTTCAAGTCAGGTTACTCAGCGTGCAGTCTTTGAGAAGTCAATACTATTGGAAGGTGCCAATACAGAATTTACTGTGTGCACAACATAAGATGGTTCTGTGAGACCGGCTTTGCAGCCTACACAGCAAATTGATTTTCTGAAAAGGAATGTTGCCTGTATTTAACCTAACAGTGTAACCCTGTTGTACTACATGGAAAGGGATCATGCATATTGATTTCTTTATTACAATTCTTCTTGTGATCAGTAAACATTCACAAAACACTCTATTTTCAAAGAAAATCGTATGGAAAAAAATCACTAAGGAGACACTGGGTTTTCTGTGTGAATTCTACGCCATCTGCTTTAACCAGATAATAGTAAGAATCGGTTTATTTCTTAACTTTCCGGTGTGTTCTTTCAGTCTCTTCAAATAATGTGCATTACTGGTAAATCTGCATGAGTTACCTGTTCCATCATTATATTAATTATGAGAAAATGAAGTTCTTTAGACAAGTTTTCTATTTTAATATTTCAAATTAAAATAGGTGAAGATCCATTGTCCTTTCAACAGAACTTCTTAAAATCATTTTTCCCGGTGTGTCCAAGTCCCCTCCAACAACATGTTGGGAGCAACTGCTCGTCCTTGCTAGAAGAACACACAGGAAAACCTGCGTGCTGGGTTGGTGTGTATCCAGTCCGAGGACCCTAAAGCCCAGTAGTGATGGAACATGAATTTTATACTGCTTTCTTTGGAGACAATTAAAGTTATAAGTCTGTTAATGTGTACTTTCTAGAATCGATGTAAGCAATTAAAAAACTGCAACAAAAATGTTTTGTGAGGCATAATTACTATAAGGTCACTAGATATTATTTGGAGTCAGTTTAGTTTATCACATTACGACATGACAGGACGTGAGGCAAAAATTATAAATTCCTTCCCTAAATCTGTCCTTTTCTGATCTAGATGGATGAAGAATAATTAACTCTTAATTATTCAGATGACTTCGAGGCAGTTTAGGATTCAGTGAAGACTGCAGTCATTTTAACCAAGGAAGGCAGTCTCTCCCATCATTTATCAAATGTGCAACTTGACCAATGATGAATAAAAAAATCTATGTTTACCCACAGCCCTAACTGCTACCTTAGAGGTTGTTAAGCAACAAATTCCCTTTAAACTCTACCATATGCAAATCATCAGACACAATTTGCATTTTAAAGTATTTAACTCTACATATTTATTGGATTTTGAGGCCATGCTGATCATTGATTTATGTGCTTCTGGCAATCATATTTCCATATTTGTATGATTTTGATGACAGTAATAATTCAAATATGCAGAAAGTTGTTCTTTGAACAATATCTTTAATTACGTCCTCAAAGCATCATTGTTTTGCCTGGTGTCCTGACAAAAAGGGTTTGAAATAAGAAATGGCATAATAATCCAAAATGCACAGAAATATATTTGTCATTTTCTGTATACTACCAAATGCACAGAAGTGACTTTCCACAGTAACCAATCCTTAACCTTAAAAAGGCTACAAAGCCCAGCAAACTTGTACCTAAATACTTTTATTAATACTGACACACTTTCACGACAAATTCAATCACACTTCATAACATTTGTGTTCAAAATGCAAAACCTGCCCCATTTACTTCGCCGCTAACTCAAAAAGTTTTGCTGCCGTGCTTTTTTTTATTGAAGTCATCACAAATTATGTGCTTTCTTATGAAAGCTATCAAGAAATATAATCATTAAAAGATTCACAAATGTTTACTGTATTTGTTTCTCAAACAGCCACCAACCGTAGCTCCTATAACCATTGTCGGGATAGCTTTAAGATGATTTACCGTTAAATTATAGAAATAAATTTCTGACAACAATCAGACATATATAAATTCAGCCATGAGTTTTAGCTAGGTAAAACCGATGTGAACAATTTCAGAATTAAGTAAAGACAAGCATCTTTTTTTAATTTTATGATTTTTTTCCAATTTTGTAAGTAGACATACATTGTTAGAAATATTTATTCTGTAACAACTAACAACCTTCATGGTACTTAATCAACTCTGTGGATGTTAAGCATTTTCAATAAACAATGGAATGGGTTTATTTTACAAAACACAAAAGAATCAATCCCTAAGGATAAAATGAAAATCATTAAAATGCAATCTTTAAAAAATAAAAACTTATGTATTTATGAAATCAGAAATAAGGTCTAAAATATACCAGCATTAAGTTCTCTAGCTATTTCAAAAATCCATGATCTTTAAATACCCAGAGAAGACAAATTTGGGGAGAAAAATATTAACATGTGCACAAACTTCCCCAGATGGATATTTTAAAAAAGCAAAAAACTATTATACGAATAATATATTTTAATTACACAATTTAAAGGACACGTATACATAGTGGTTTAAATTCCTACTGAAATTTACATTAATAGCTATTCTTTCAAGAAAGCTAAAATATTTCTTTATGGATGTTTAGATCAATTTAGTAACTCTCACAGTTGAATAAACGTCTAACTGTTTTTATGAGAACACTCCAAGCAAATAACCATGTAACATAACCCACATCAGCCACGCTAAACGTATTGCAATTAGGAAGACAAAATTCAGGAATAGTCACAAATTCAGAGTCATTCTAATTAAAGCAAAAGTAGGTCGAAATTGTTCCTAAATAATTATTTTACAGCTATCTTTACACACATCATTTCTAAATCATATTGACATTTTATACACCACAAAAGGAGTTCAAACTCCATTCAATATTCACCTGGGTAGTAACACTTTTCTAAGAGTTCTTTACGCATGAGAACTAAAACCCTGTCACCCTGTAAGTACATGAGCAGCAGTGAGGAAGACACAGGATGTTTACTAAACAACTTAAAAAAATAACAACAAACTGCTGTTTATCTGCAGTGAAGTTCCACCGTGCTGGGAGGTAAGGTTACAGTGCTATCTCCAGCTGCACACACAAAGAGGAGGAGAAGGAAGGGAAAGGAAAGAAGAAAGGAAGGGAGGTGGGGAGGGAGCGCAGGCCAAGAGCTTGGGGAGGACGGCCTCAGAGGTGGGGGAGAAAGTGCAGGGACACTCCTCGACTCCCCCTAGTGGTCACACAAGAAACAGCACTGCAGACTTGGCCCAGGGGCGGCCAGTATTTACAGGAGTGCCCTGGTGCAGGAGAGGTGATTCAGACAATGCCAAGAACAGGAAGCCCAGAGGCAAGTGTTCTGAAAGTGAATGCTTGTGAGCCGGTCAGCAACCTCTCGGCTCACCCTGCTATCTGAGCATTCACTGAGGCGAAGACCTTGAGGGAGGAGCACCCACATGTGAATACCGGTGTGCAAGACCACAGCTAAAGGAGACCACAGTTAAGTAACCAGGTTTGTTGCATCAGATCTCATGCTCAGAGCAGTTTTCCTCTTCACTCTCTTTTTGTTTTTGCATTTGCCCACAAGAATGCAAGTGGACAAAGAGGAAATCACACAACAGTACATCTGCATTATATGCTACTAATGTGTTCGTAAGCATCAAACAGGAGCCAGAAAAATCAGCAGTGAAATAAACCAGATTTTAAACCGATCGATACTCATGTATGAATTACATATACTATACAAAATGCTTTTCCTGTTATGATCTTTGACACAGAATTACACAAAACAGGATATACTTTCAGGGGTCACCCCCCCCAGCTTTCACAGGCTTGAACTGGGTCAAGAAAAGTCTGCTTTCCACTGTGGATATTAACAACTCAGAAAATACCATGAATAAGCAAACAGGAAGCTTACACAGACACACGCAAAAAAAACTCGGCAAACATTTGACTAAAATTACTGAGTATCAGTAAAAGAAAAGCACACGTACAAACTCGACAGTAAGGAATATAACCTTCCAAAAGAGTGCACTCAAAGCAAGTCTATCACTTAAACTTCAGCAATATAGAGAAGCAACCATGGATTTTACTGGTAAGATTTAAATCATTAATTTAATCTAAAAGAGCATGTTAAATACATTAAGTGGCAGGATTTGCAAATTTGCCTCTGATTATATAAATATCAAAACACAGAAATAATGCTCTCGGTAAACAGTCTCCACATTACTCCACAATGTCCATCTGAGCCACCACTGTGGCCCAATTCCCAGCTTCCTTCTCTCTGGTTCATTAGGGGGATGCGGGGATTCATCACTGGCTGCCTCTTGCCCTGTGCCTTAATTGCCCTCTAGGCACTATCCTTGTAATCACTGAAATGTTCTTAGCTTGGCCAGGTGCTCCCAAGGGCATCAGATACATCTCCATGGTTTAGGAACCAAAGTATACAATCAGTACGTCCAGGTTGGAAACGCCAGAGGGGACAGGACTAATATTGTTTGCATTATTAAAATCTGTGTTCCTTGATCCTTCTGTAAACTTACATTGCACGTCTCAGGGTGGGGTCAAACATCCTTTGTCCTTTGAGGTCTTTAACAAATAAAGGATTTACTCACGGATGTGTCCAAATACGTGCATGTATGTGAACACTAACATACATCCTTAAAGAATGAACTGTGTACCCCCTCCAAAAAATTCCTCCCATTTTAAGTGTCTTGGGAAAACAGATCAGTTCTTTTTATGGAAAGTAAAAGTAACCTAAGTTAAGTCCCTTTGATTCACAAAGACTCACCTGAATATTCCAACTATCTCTTAACAAAATGTGTGAATGAATTTTTTTTAATTAATTACAACTGTGGCCCATTTCTTAAACGACTTCTATTATAATGATAAATGCATATAGCAGCATCAATAAAAAAATACAAAATAATTCATTTGTCTTCAAGTGAGAATGTGAAATTTATACAATAAATTCTAAGTGTGAAAATAAAATCCTCCTAGAACCTTGGCATTATTTTTATAATTTGTAAAGCTGTGCAAAATGCTTATTAATAATAGATTAAGCAGTGGTAGCCAGCCATATAAATTGGCAGTTGATTAAAACAGGATCCGAAATTATAGTCTTACAGTACCACAAAAGCGACATTTTCACTTGTAAAATAAAACAGAAAGCTAAGCCTTGAACTGCTTGGTTCAACCAATACCTGCAGGACATAAAATCACATCGATATTATATATGAGCGTGGGCGCGCACGCGCAAACACACACACACACACACACGCACACCTCAAATAAAGAAAAACAAATATTCAGTGAAAGAAGACAAGACAAATTGCACAGTAGTCCTGAGGAGGGAGAAAAAGTCTAGTCTTTTTCACATTTTTTGTTGCGTTCAAAACCCCCACATACACAATAAATTCAGGCTCATTTACTCAGATAGCGCACGGTTATATTTACGGATGAGGGTGAAAAGTCAATAGTGATACTTATCATCTCAGTGCTATGCTTACAAGCTATATCTATAGCCTAGTGGACAGACACACGTCCAATTGCAATGCAAACTTTAAGTACTTTATAAGCTAGTAAATATTTTTCCAAATAACGAACTTGTATTTATTTTATTTTAGCCTGTTTAAATTATGTTTAAAATGTTTAGGTGCAGACCCAGACTAAAGAAAAACATGTATTTTCTTCAAACCCGCATATGTACGGGCATGTATTACATCTGAAATAACGCTTTGTAAAAGCTGGTGAACTTCAACAACACAAGTAATAAATGATTCGCAGTGCTTCAATTTAAAAGCCAAAATAAATTTAGAAATCAAATGATTGAATTTAGGGAAGCAATAACTTATGGAACGTATAAGGATTCTTGTAATGGTATATTTTTTCCGTAATTCAATAGTTACTAGGATTCCTCACACAACATAGAATTTTAAAAAATAAACACACTGATGAAACAAAGTAAATAATGGCATTACTACACATTGATCAAAGAGGTAACAGGTGAAAATAGCACTTTTCAGTCATTTTAAGAAGATGCTCTTTTAAAAGTAACGATGCTAGATGACTAGGCACATGAAATAAGAAAAATGTGCGGGCAGCTCGTTTATAGTGATCCAGCCTTCATCTTCTGATTTAGTTACTGTAAAAAATCTATTACAAGTTCAATTTGGTAGTGAACTGTAGCCATCTACTGGAAATGAACAGTTAAAGCAAATGCTTAATACCATGTTTCCCTCTAAGAAACCCGTATTCTTTGTGCTTAATTTAGTGGACCAGAAAAATGAACAATCCTAGATACAGTGAGATAAAATTTAATTTATTATATCAGCCTCACAATCTCAAACCTGTAAAGATATATGGTTTAGTAGTTTAAGATGTTCTTTTTAACGCAGCCTCCTATTTTCTAGATAAATAGCTTTCCATCACTAAGAGATTTTCTTGGTCTTATTAACCTATGAATCCTAAGACTTACATTCTTCAAACATGTAGCTATGCAAATTCCAAAACTGTTATTAAAAGTGTAAGTCAAAGTACCCAGCAAGCGCTGTTACCAAATTATAACCTAGACGTGTAATCACAATTTTTGTACTATATTTTACTCAGCTTAGCGTTGAAAGAAATTTCATAAGAATGAAAAAAAATTGAAAAAAAAATAGTCTGGCCAAAACATGGCCTTAATTTTTCTGAGAGACCATTTAAAATAATAATTCTGTTTAAATGTCAGAGTTTCTGCCACATTTACTGCACAATCAGACTAGCAGGAAGACTGAGGGCACCTCAGCTATAGGTAAATAACGCCATTCCTGATAGGTGAGAAATCTGAGTCATACCCTGCATTTTATACTTCCTCAGTTATTCCCCAAATCACCGATCCAACGGTATGTCTACTACCAATTTCCTTTTTAAAATCTAAATGCTCAGTATCACTACTACTCCTTGAATTATCAAGACCTAACATAATCACTGCAATGCAACGCTTTAATTTCAGTTACTGCTAGTGATACTTAGGAGTCAGAAACTGAGCACCCATTAAATTATTTCAACAGATCTAAGTTTCATCAAGTAAAAAGATCTAATGAATAATGTATTAATATGCTCACGACAAAACACAGAACAACAATGTAAACTCAAATGTTTTCAAAAAGAGAAAGAAGCTAAAATAGCTGTTTTATTTCTTTCAAATAACATATGCTATTTAATAAGTTATTACAGAGAAGTACTTGGTATGCATGATTATATTAATTTGATAAAACCCTTTGACTTCAAATAATTAATGTATGAATTACAGGAGAATTAACTTTTTCAAACTTGTTCAGAGGCAACATCATTTTAAAAAGACATTCATGAAATTGACAAGAACTCATCATAAATCAATATATGATGGTGAAATCAATGTAATTTCTAAAACCCACCATTCATACACTAACATTCTGAGTATAAAACAGATTCAATTTTTATGGCTGGCAATATAAGTTCTACAAATATATATACTTAAATGGGGAAAAATTCTCTTAATGTTAAAACCAAAGATATAAGAAAGGCCCAGTATTGTCCAGATACTGAAACATAAACTCTTATACTGACTTCAGTTGGCAAGTGGCAGTTTTAAGAGCTATGAGACTCTACTACTCTTCCTCAAGATACAGAAAACTGAGCCTATGCCTCTTGAATAAACTTTTAGAGTGATTCAACCTGAAATCTCTTCTAACTGAAACAGCATAATCTCCAATGGCCAAACTGGGACAATTTCAAAGCAACCAGCTAATCCGACTGGAAAACCGATATCCAAGAGAACAGAAGTGGCGTCAACGTCCTGACTGCAGCCGACGGTGGTTATCTTGAGAGACTTCATCTGGTCCAATAAAATGTCAAGCCACACAAACCATTTCAATGAACTCTATAAGATCCAAACACACATGGAACATAAGGCATGGACACAAATATCAATTACTTAACAAATCTGAAATCCCTAGAATTTTCACTTTTTCCTGCCAGTCGACATGTGATAATCTTGGCTAACAACCTCCCTTGCTTTATGCAATGTTTCCACTCATCGCTGATACAACCGATACAGAACGCAAGCACAAATTTATTCCAAACTCACTAATGACCAGTAATAAACACTTAACCTATCCTCTACTTGACAAGGTGCCTGGGATGGAGGAAACTGAATTTACCGAAGGAGGCGCCAAAATGTGTTGTTTGCACTGGTTCTGATTTATGAAAGACTTTTGCCAAGAGTTCTTTGTTTTGATTTTTCAGACCAAGGGAGGAAGCACCTCATGAAGTTGTAATGTGAAACTAATGGGGGAAAATATGGTACCCACCCCTAAAAAGCTTTCCTATTGTTTAAATTACAAAATTTACCCCAACTGACTCACTAGAATAACATAACGTTGCCCTCTACTGGCTCCTCGTGACTTTTACACCTAATCCTGCCTACGTTTCAACTGACATTCTTGGCATGGAGGAAAAAATAAAAGCAACATTCAACTAATAACCAACAACAAATAATAAAGAAAATTAAAATACAATAAGCTCCAAAGTTATAGGACATATATCTTTATTT